>NC_133820.1:87117997-87268476 GCF_047830755.1 Zonotrichia albicollis | reverse complement strand
TGTGCTCTGTGTTTAAGATAGACAGAGATATTAAGTTCATCTGAGAAAATATCTTACTCTATATTGGAGTAGTGCAGAACAGGAATGCTTATATAGGTGAAGTGCAATTCTGCCCTAATGTTCCCTTACAGGGGAATTCCTCATATTTATCTGTCCCTACAGGGACAGATAAATATGAGGCATCATCCACCAGGTGTTCTTGAAAGAAATCACTGAAGCAATTTAAAATTAATCACACACTATATTCAGGAAAACTATGAGCAAGGACTCAAGCCTGAAAGAAGAAAGTAGATTGTCTGGGTTTTGGAACCAAAATGTCAGCAGAATTAAATAAGCATTTAACACATTTGTTTCTTCCAGAAAGTCCCCTGGTGAAATAGGATCATGACTTGAGGATATCTTCTTCTCTGTACATTATAGATAAATATACTGATGTTCTAAAGCTATAAATTCTAGAAAGCAGAATTTTGTCAATGAGGTTTATTCAGCTTTGAAAAGGAATATAATCAACAGATCGTCTAAAGCATTCTGAATGAGTATCTTCATTTCAGAAGTAGTGTGGATAAAAAATAAGAAATGCCTGTGAAACATCTATAAAATGGGAGACTCTTGCCTACCTTGTCAAATGAAATAAGATCAGCATTTAATGAGTAGTAAAAGTGAGAAATGCAAATATAATTATCTTATCTTGTCTCCTGTTCTGGTCTCCTGCTTCAAATCCAACAAGTATTCCGCTAGAAAAGAAATTGCAAATATTTCTACTCAAGTTGCACCATGCTTTGTGTGGAGAATTACCATAGCACATATTAACAGTACACCAGGAAAATTATGCTACTGTGTTGAAATTTACTGCTTAGGGACTCAATAGGTTTTTTAATAGGTTTAGTATTTCAAATAGGTCAGATCTGGATGGGTTGACAGTCACAGAATTTGCTGGTAATCAGCACACAAACTGCTTCAAATTGTGGAAATTCTTCACAGACGTTTAATGGAACAAAAAGTGGGAAAAAATTCCCTTATTTTTTCTTGATTTTGGAAAGGACTGATATAATTCTTTTTCCTTCAGATTTCCACAGACAGAAGAAGAAAGCTTAATCAGAGAAGTATAATGTTTGACCAGTCAATAAGCAGGGAAGAGCAGTGATTTATAAGAGAAATTACTGCATCACTTTGATTACCTATGATTTGAAAAAGTGAAAACTATGAATATTTGTAAATAATCAAAGTGAATAACCTGTCTTCCTCCTCTTCCCACAACACATTTTGAATTGAGAGTACACATTAGAAGTAAAATTATTTTAGAAAGTTAAAAATAGCAATCGTAACTTGTTTGTATAGGACATATCTTTCATTTTGACTAGCACCTTCCTTTACAAATCCCTAAATATATTTCCGTGGGATTATGGTGAATTAAATGACTGTTCAGGGTAAAACTGGCAGAATTAGGTCCTAGGAGATTTCCTGTGCTATGCTATGATCCCAGAAGAGAAGGAGTAGGAATTACACTACTAAAATTATTAAAGCCAAATGGCATTTATTATTTAATATATCCTTTGAGAAACTTTTCTGCATTAACAGGAGGACAGACAGGATGTCATGGAACTACATATTTTACTTGAGTCTCATTTGTCACTATCAACTTGGTCTTTGACAAAGGTATTGCTACTTAACTTTAATTTTAAATCTGAGAAAAAATAATTATTTATATTCCCTGAATATATTAAAATTATCAGCTCATAAAATAAACCTTTTTACAGAAGGGTTGGGGTTTTTTCATTGCGCATTTTTATTTGGAGCTTTTGGTTCTTTTTATTTTTAGGATGGAGAGAGAGACAGGAGAATTCAAAATTGTGGCCTATGGAATGGGAAAAATAGGAACTGAGAAATTATATTGTGATTTATTTCATGAAAAGAAAATATAACTTCTCATTTTACACTGAAAATGAGACATTTGAGAAACTGCAAAACTGAATTTGCTTAATACAATGCATCAATTGAGAAATAGCAAATGCAATACTTGATACCCCATCCACTGTAAATATTATCCTTTTATCTTATCTGCTTCAGCTTTACATTTTCTTACCAAAATGTTGCAGTATTCAAAAACTATTCAATATGTTTTCTGTGAGATTTTTTTAGGAGAACAACTGAACCGTAGTAAGTGTGCATCAAAAGGACTCAGGAGACCTTTGAAACTATAAATAATCTACAAAACTCTGTCATTCTGAGTTCATTCATGTAATTAAAAGACACAGAAAGACACACCTTGCAACTTTAGATACCTGCCAATGGCAAGAATCTAAAGGTCCTAAAGTTCTAAATTGCATTTTAACATACTAATATGACAGTAATAAAATTAAAATCCTGGCAAGGGGAAGGATGAATAAAGGCAAAAGATATCTTTGGAGAAATTATGTAAATTTGTGGAGAAACATCAATTTTAAATCTTGTGAGAAGAGTGGCTAAGCAGATTTCATTATCTTATCTTTTATTATCTTATACTTTTCTTCATTTGTATGTTTCTGTGTATACTTATGTACATAGAAACATACTTTTACTATAAAGTTACTATACTTTTCTTCATTTCTATGTTTCTGTGTTACTTTGATAATTATTGGCTCTATACTGAAATACATTGAGAGAAACAGTAAGGATTTCTTTGTATCACTCCTGTGATTGATCATATGTGTCAAAACAAGCTCAAATCCTCTCACAGCAAGAATGTCTCCCAGACCAAATGATTTCAGGAATAAATATAGGGAAAAACATAAAGGAGATTAGTTCTGATTTTACTTTCAAGACTGATTAACAGGGTATCTGTATCCAAATGAACCAATCATGGTTCATTTCTCTCATTTTCTTTCCTTCCCCAACTCAAACATCTTACTGACCACACAGTGCCTTCCAGAACTGTTCTGACACTGTTCTCATTTTACTTTCCTCTCTAATTTTATTTTAATTTGCCTTTAGAATAACTATTTTGGATCAGGACAAATCAATTAATATAATAATGTGCCTTAAGTTATTCAAGTTACCATCTCTAAGTTTTTTGCCCATGTCCCATAAAGGCAAGAACCACAGACATACATGTTGCGGTATTCCTACCAAGCAAGCAGATGTAAAGAATTCAAAGAATTTTCACTATATAGAATAACTATTTACTTATGGTCATGCCATACAAGAAGGTTAACAATTAGAATAAATAATTATCAGGAAAAAATAAAAGGAAGGTCATAGTTTAAACAAAGGTATTGCTGCAGTTTATGAGACCATTTAGTTCATATTCTTGGCTCACAGTCCTCTATCTGCCACCTCTAAAAATACCTTAGGAAGTCCTTTAAAGTATTTTCATTGTGAATGAAATAACTATTCAATTGTTCATGCTGTTGTAGTTAACACTGCATCAGCAGTTTTACTGTAGCCCTTGCTTTCACAGGTTCATAACTCTACAGTAAAGATCTTCTTCAGTCTGAAGCTCAGCATAGAAAGAGAGAAGCCATAGAAAAAGTAATTCATCTATCAAGAATCAGTGTCAAATTTTGAAAGAAAAGGAATTTAGATAAGTATGGTTGTCTAAAAATGATTTTACAGTTTGGAAACTAATAAATAATAAACGTAAAGATTCAGTGTGTCTTTTTATGGTTGTCCTCATTTTGAATGAAAATAGACTCATCATGACAGACTGATTTTATTTCAAAATTGTCAGAAGTATTTCAAGTTATCCATAGTCTTCTAAGTATGTCCACAGCTTTGTGTCAGCAAATCTGCAGTGACTTTTAGTGTTTAAAAACATGTCCATGTCCAAAGGGTACTTTTTCAAGGTTAACCATTAGAGCTTTAAATCCCATCATATCAACCATTAAAAAAAGGGAATTATTATCATTATTATTATTATTATTATTATTATTATTATTATTATTATTATTATTATTATTATTATTAAAAAGGGAGAGATACAGATGTAATGCTTTACAGAAGGAATAGTGGTTTTTCAGAATTAATACTATTGCTTTGCCTTATTGATCCTCACAGAGCTGCTAAAGCTTCATCCTATATGGCAGAAAAGCTGTACTGTATACCATAACACAGATGAGACCTCAAGATAAAAAAAGTAAATAATTACTTTAAAAGGAGTTAAATATAGGCTGAAATGCACAGTGAGTCCAAGGAGTGGATGTGGAGTCAGTAGAAGGCTTCCATTGTCCAGAATGGAAGATAAAGGATCTGATCCTAATTTGTACTCTCCTAAAGTCTCTGTTAAGGGACCTCTTCTGTTGAAAAGAGCACAGTTTGCCAAAGCAAAATGCCCAGTAACTCTCTGTTGTGAACACTTGCACCAGGGATTTTCTTTCAAAGTGATGCGCCTCTGTCCTCCTGTTAATATGAAAGTTCAGTGAGTCTGTGGCTTTTATTTAAACATTTGCTACCACAGACCTGTGCCTGCTGCAGGACTTCCTATCAATTCCAAGGTGTTTTTCCCACAGCTGCAAGTCCCATATTCTCTAAGGAGGACACTGATTTCTATTGGGATGTCATATCACCACAGTCATTGTGTTCTCAACGAGATTTACATTGCACTGTCCCCAAAGAAATATGGGGCTTCACAATTAAAAACTGGCTTCTTTCAGTTTATTTATTTATTGTATAAGAGCAAAGAATATTGCAAGCACCTCACAAATATTGAAAAGGGGGCATTGTTTAGAGCAATTCTTTTTTTCAGGCTATTTAATAGGTTTGGATTTGAATTGCTGCATTAAACTCACTGTAAAATAATCACCAAAAAGAAAGGTCATGAGACTCACTTTCGCTATGAATAAAGCCAAAAAAAAAGGTTGCAAAATACAAAGTTAAAAAGGACACCAACAGGATAAAAGTCATATTTTTTTTTAGTGGATGTCATTTCCTTAGCTACTAATAGCATTAGATTTATAAGACTGAGAGAGGAAAAGGTAATTTAATTTTCAGCATTTTTGTTGTATATTGCCAAAGGTCATTCTCTTCACAGCACAGTATCTACCTGCATCTGATAGTATGTAAATCAATTCACAAACAATTCCAGAAAAAGAAAATAACATTAAAAAATAATCTAATGACACAATTTATAAGGGATAGGAGAGATGCAGCTTTGTAAAGTATTGAGCCTTGGAGTGATACAAAGCAACCATACTGAGTACAGGGCACATGTCCATAAGGAACCAGCAGGGCTTTGTTTGGTATTAACCAAATAAGGGAAATTGCCAAATTTTTCATCTCAGCAGAGTTTCTGCAGCAAAAGAACTACTCCAGCAAAAGAACTCTTCCATTTTCTCAGCAGCTGGAGGTCTTCGGACAGTTTAGAAATCCTAGATTAATGATCACTACTTCACCCTAAATTATCTTCTCTGATTACAACAAATGCATTTGGGGCTGAAAGAAATCTTATTGCTGTCTGACTACTTATCATTATTAGTGTTACAGTTTGTAGATAATAGTAACTAAATGCAAATAAAATAGTTCACTTGCTGTTTAGTGCTTAAATAGTAACCCTGAAAAGAGCCAACAAAATCTATTATAGCAACCCTCTGATCTGCACTGTGCCTCAGATCATTGTTCAGAAGTGTCAGGGCACTCTCACATTTAATATTCTCTTCTCTACTGAAGAGGTACAGCAGTCAATACAAGTAGTAGGAAAGATGACAGCACAACAAAACATTTATGAGAGCTCTTGGCATCAGGTGCACTTGGCTACAAAGTGGAAAGAATGAACATAGAGAGACCAATGCTGCTGGAGGGCAGCAACGGCACATAAGCAAGGCACAAGCAAATTAAAGTGGTTCACAACATCACTGCAAAGCATAGCTGGATCAAGACAGAATGAGAGACACCAGAACAGTACTAACCCTAAAAGAGAATAAGATAATGCACTGCACTAAAGAGACAACAAACTAAAAGTCTGGTGCTCCATATTGTTTCTTCAAGTTTCTACAGAGCTCTACGGCTTCTAGGAGTAATGGTATCAGCTATAGGCTGCTACTGGAAAGAATGGATATTTCAATCCACTTGAAAAGACACTTAGAATAATAGAATATCCTGAGCTGGAAAGAACTCAAAAGGGTCATTGAAGTCCAGCTTCTGGCCCAGAACAGAACAGCCCCAAGAATCACACCACGTGCTTGACAGCATTGTCCAAATGCTTCTTGAGCTCTGTCAGGCTGCTGCTGTGGCCACTGCCCTGGGGAGCCTGCTCCAGTGCCCAAACACCTTCTGGGTGGAGAACATTTCCTGATATCCAACCTAAACCTCTCCTGACACAACTTCAGGCCATTCCCTCAGTCCTGCCACTGGTCACCAGAGAGAAGACACTAGTGCCTACATCAGCATCTCACTTTAAAACAGAATACTTGAGCAAAGTGCCAAGTCTTCGACTTAGAAAAATACTTGGTTTATGAAAGAGTGAGTAGTACCCATTAAGAAAGAGACAATGTAGCAAATCTTTGCAAATGCAATAAAAATAAAGCTTCTGTCCAAAAGATTCATTCTGATTCTAAACAGGGTCCAATTGCTGGTTACAGAGCAAAGGCTAAAGATATCTGACTAAAATTTAATTTATAGGAAGGTTTTTAGTCTCCTGATCTCATAGCATTGCCTGACATTTCGCTCTTAAATAGGTATTTTAATAGGAAAGAAATTTTAAAAACGAAAAATTACATATTGCTGCTTTGCAAAACTTAATGCAAACATTTTTGGGACACTAAATTCATCATGTCTGTGTAAGTAGAAAAAGGATTTCACCAGAGGCTAAGGTTAGAATTCAACAAATACTTAGTTAAAAAATACATGACAGTAAATTAAATACTGTGGAAAAATAAACACATTTTAGGACTTTATTTCTTTCATAGTTAATTAATTCATATTATTTACAGAAGGCGTGTTTCTTTCCATAGCCTCTATTGAGCATCCTGACTCTTAAGATGAGACAGCTGTTTTCTTTGAGGAACTGTTTTAGACAGTTAAAAGTCTGCAGATAATTGACTGGTCAAATCTGTAGGAGTCCCTTAGAGACTGTAAAACATTCTTCTACATTTGTAATATTAATACCTAATTTATCCTTGAAAAGCAGCAGAAACCATTTCCTGCTTAAGTTAGAAACCTCTTTTGTATTTAATTATGTGAGTACTTTAAGTTCTGAGCAAGGAGTGGCATTGTTCAGGATAATCAAATGGAACATAGGGGATTAGATTCATTTGGTTCTGGTAATAATTGTTCTTACTAGAACAGACAGAAAACATACATGTTTATACTGCGAGACTAGAAATGAAAAATTATACCAAAAGTATGAAGAAAATTACATGGAGCCATTATTATACAACATTAAACAGTCTTGAGATATTAATAATTTTCCATCTGTTTACTTATGTTTTTAGAATTTTCCTCATGAATGTACTTGAGATTTAGCTCTCCAGTGTTGCTAAGAAAATATACATAAACACTGAGTTCTCAAAGGACTTCTAAGATGTTACTAACGAAAACTTGGCCAATATCCCCACTATCAGAGTTTTATAAAGTAAATACAAACATAGTTATTTTTAAAAAAAGGAAGACTGAAATCTTATATGCATAAGTATGTAATGCGCAGCATGCAAGTTATTATAGTCAATATTTTTTAAATATGCAAATTTCCTTTGGAAAAGCATAGGTTGTTATTATCTGTCATTACTGAACCAGTAGACTGCTTTAGAAGAAGTTAGTTTCCACCAGCATCAACTTCTTTGACAAAAAAACTGTGCCAAACCAACCAAAAACAATAAGCAAAAAGCAGTCATATGTTCTCTTATGTATTGCTAGCCTCATCACATATTTGGAAGTTCAAATCTCCCAATTCTTTTTTAAAAATGCATTTCTATTTGTTTTTCAGTTGAACTCAGCCCTTTTGCAAGTTAAGGTTTTCTAAATGCCTTTGGTTCATCAGAAATTCAAATATATTATTTCCAGTGTATTCTATTTTTTTACTATACAGTATTTAATAATTCACATAGAAGTTTTCAGAAAGAAATTTGATTCCTTTTTTGAAAATTAAATAATATGTGGGCACATAATTATTTCTGAGGATGTAGTCTATAAGAATCCTAGTTTCCATTAAGAAAACCAAAGATTTGGGCATTTAGAAATCAAGATGACTTTGTCTAAAATGCTGAAGATATTTTTTGAAAACCAGGTTTATACATGTAGCCAGATTTTAACAGAAATATATTTAGACATCCTTCAATTTTCTGAGTGATCTAGAGTCTCTCTCTTGTCATCATAAAAAATATAGTTATCTATGGGGGAAAATTAATCCAGGTTTTATTAATGCCATAGTTTTTGATCAAGAAAACTTTATTTGTAATTATCCCATTTTCCTGATAGAATATAAAGTGAATCTAGAATACTCTAGATTTAGGAAATAACCTTTAAATTGAGACAAATCCCATTTTATATCACTTATATTCATTGTTTGAATGAGAAAAGAATTTTTAAAAAATCTGTATTTCTCCCATATTTTGTTTTATACTTGAACTGAAAGTTAGTTATACATAAGCTGGCTAATAATAAAATTTGGACTCTGCATCTCACTTATATATCTGAGAAAAGGATTAGTAAAAATGCTGATGGGTGTAAAAAAATCAATTTTGTTTGAGCATGAAAACGTAGGACCCATTTATAGTATGATGCCTTGCAATTTTGGACATTATTTTTAGAACACAGGGAAAAGATCTTTCTCTATATTTTAGGAATTCATGAGGGCATAATAGCTTACAGTGGCTACACAGAGTTAAATTCTAGAGTGATATAACACATGGCTTATTTATTTAGTAAGCTAAATAAAAACTGCAAGAAAATTATCTTTTCCCTATAGCCAAATAGACTAACATTCGGTATGATATTAAGTCACTCTTTAATAAGAACTCATAGTTCATTATTAAAACAAATTTTAAAAAGCAATAATATGTTGTGGCCATGTAAAACATGTCAGAATTTTTCTTGTGGGACAAATCACATACAAGTTACATTGAAGAATAAAAAAAAATAATGGAAATGTCATTGGAATGGGTTTTAGATATTCTGTGGCATTTACAACTGGTGTGTACGGGTGTAATTATCTGACAGGGTGCATGTGGTGGGCTGACCTCAGCAGCAGCCAAACCCCTCCCAAGACTCTCACTCGCTCTCCCACAGGACAGAGAGGAAATTGAAGGAAAGCAAGGAGGCTCAGGGTTCAAGGCAATTACAATATATCAAACTTGTTTCTTTAAAGATGTCTTTACAAGTCTATATGACTATCTAGTCAGAAAACTGAGGTTTTCTCATTTCAACTTCTAGGCAACCCACTCATTATCAGCAGAAATGACAGCAATTAAAAACTGGGAAAGCACCACCAAGACTATTAAACCACAGTGACAAATACTGAACTACTCAAGAGTCAGAAAACTGTTCTAGGAAGGACTTTTTTTTATTTAATTCAGAAATATTTCTTTCACATGAAATGTAGATTCTCAAATATATTTACATTATTTTGGTTTCTTTGCAAGTTAATAGCACTTAAAACCCTGTGTAAATATAATAAAAAATGTAACCAGGTTGTTGAAAGACAAGGATTTAGAAAAGAATCCTGACAGAGATTAACCAGCAAATAGAAAATTCTCTGTAATAGAATCTGAGACAATTATAGCACCAATGATTGAATAACCCATTCATTTTCCCTTTTAAAGGATCAAAAGAAAGAAAGAAAAGAATTTTACAAGCTGAAACTTTTTAGATATTAAATGTAGCACATTAAATTAAGATCTTCCCTCTCAGCCTGCAAAATGCCTTATAGCAAATGCTCCATCTGATTCATATTTAAATTATATGAGTTCATAGGAACCTTAGAAAAAGTCAGAATTAATTTAGTCTTTTTAATGTTTGCAAAATGCAGGTTATATCAAGGTCCTCAAGTCTACTAAATTTTCAGATCAGCATGGATCCAAGTGACAAGAAAACTATCTACAGGAAACTGCAACTGAAAATACAACATTACCTCACTGACTTCAAGTTGACGTATATTTCTGAGTATGCTATTACACAGTTCTCCTTTTGGATTAGCACCTGTAGCTAATAGACATTATGCTAAACTCATGGCAAAATGGAAACAAATACAAAAAAATACCATTTCCTAAATAAACTTACATAATTTTTATCTTAATCTGTCTTTAGACTTTAAAATAAAGCATTGAGTTATAATCTCTTGAACAAAAAGAAAAGTATTGTTTGTCATACTGAATTTCTATAATGTAATTCCCAGCACCTTAAAACAGAAGAAAAAAACTACTAATAAAAGAAAAAAAAATCCCCCATTTATGGCTTTTTGTTTCTGAAAACAAAGCCAAAATATATTTAAATTTATATTTATTTGTAGATTTTAATGCATTTATTTGTATCTTTTATAACAAGATAATTTAATGATTATTTAATTTTTTTATTTTTATTCTGATGCAGTTCTTGTGTTCAATTAAAAATTGCAAAAATTAATAAAGATTAAATATGTACTACTCCTCAAGTATTGTATAATAGGTCTATAAAGTTTGGTTGCAATTTTGAAAATTAAAGTTGTTTCTTTTCAAATAATACATTTCATATCCATATAAATATAAATACATCCTTTCAGAATATCCACGCTAATATGGATAAATGTTTCATTCTAAAAAATTGATTTTCATACTTCTTGATACATGTTCTTAACATATGTGCTTTTCTCTCTCAAATTTGATACTTTAGAGAGAAGCATATTAGTGGCACTGAGTTAGTTACACTTAGTAACTAACTAGGAATCAGTGTAACTTAGTGGCACTGTTACACTGATATTTAATTCAGGAGTTCAAAAACTTCATTTGTTTGAAGATCTTCCTCTGGGATATGTATGGGTTAAAAAAGTTCTGTAAGGATAGGGCTGTGTTGGAATAAATAAAAACTCAGTTACTTACATTTTGGAGATTTCTGTTTCTCTCAAACTTATCTGTCTGATACTCTTTAGTTTGGTGATGGACAAGATGATTTTACCATGAAAAATATATGCATTCAATCAGACAATTTTTAAATATTCACGGTATTAATCATAAATTCTGGTGTAGGGAAAAAGGCTTATTTACACTCAATATTTATTACCACATACATTTTGTGGAGTCTTCCTATATTTTCATGATACAGCATATAGGCAGGTACAACAATGCTCTATGTTAACTTTTCAGAAATTACAGAAGTAAAATAAGGTTACTGAATTTCACCATATGTGCCTTTAAGATTTTTAAAAATAGATAACATTTATCTAATCACATTTGAAGACAAGGTGGTTTTTAGCAGTGATTCTATTCCTCTAGATGTTAGTTTTGATTAATTACTAAAGGCTTACTTCCTTCCTATGATTCTCCAAACAGACACACTTTAGCAAAATAAAAATGTCAGAATGCCAAAAGCACAACAGTCACCACAAATCCAAGATAAACCAAATGGGAACAGATTCAGAATAAGTCTTTCAATTTGGCTTAAGAATAAGGGCTACTTTTTTAAGAGTAATATAATTTTTTAAGAGTAATCTGGAATCTACAGAAAAGGAAGATACAGGAGTAAAAACCTGGAAAACAGACAGCTATTCATTAAGGATAAGGCAAAGTAGACAGACGATGGAAAATTTTGAAGCATTTGGTGATTTATAGAAGTTTAAAGTAGGAAATATGATTTAATACTAATGGAGTACAGGGTTTCCACTGTTTTACTGTAATTGAAATAAACCAAAGGAGTAACAAAGAAGTACATTATTTAATTTCTATTTTGGATGTATTCATGAGTACATGCAAATTAGTCTCTGAAGAACCAATATCGATACTGGAATTACAGGTGGGATGGTGAGATCCATAAAGTGATTTACTAGGAGAAAAAGCCTGTATTCTGACTGGAATGTTTTTCACAACACTGAAGTACTTGTACAAGTGAGTTGTTGCACATTCTGTGTTACATAAATGGACAGCAAAAGCCCAAACAAATAAAACAGCAAATAAACCAGGAAAGGCTTAAAGGCCAGAAAATGAAAAGTTATTGTTTTCTCCAGAAAAAGCAAGTATTCCTCCTAAAAGGTCAGAGTTTCACTTCCTTGGAACCATTCCTTATTGGTAGCAGATCCACCTGGAAGATTTCTTCTTAACTTATAAAAGATGATATGCCAGAGGAAAGATGTTTCTGAAATTAGTCTAAGTTCAAAACAATTTATACTGTCTTGTACCTGGAAAGGGCTTACAGCCTACTCTAAAAAAATACCTGCTAAGACTCAGATGTAAAGTGATAATATGTCAAGCTCCAAACTCAATTATAAATGTCACTAAAAATGTCTAAAGTGACTAAAATATCACTTATAAATGTCACTAAAAGAAAAGATGTAAGGATTTAGTTTAAAAAAAATCCACCGCTTAGCAATTTGACATCTTCTGTTTCTACATTTTCCTTTGTAAACATTTTATTTCAGTTATTCACCAAGGAAAGATCAGCTCTTAATTTTTTAGGGAATGAATGTTAACACTTTGGAAGAGAAGATCTGAAAATCTCTATAGATCTTATCAGAAAAGATAAAAGTAAATGTAAAATACATTATTCAAGATTGTGTCTTTAATGATGTATGTTGGACAAAGTCATACCACACTGCATTTGAGGGATTTGGTTGCATTTGTTCTTAGATAGGAAACTCACTGGCAGGAACAGTCATTTCCCTGAAATAACTTAGTGTGGCCATAGTACTTCCTCATATCCATTTTTCCTATTCTCATTTCCAATGACTTCATGTGAATGTAGCTTTTTCTCTAATCACTTTTCTGCTATGCAGGAGTTCAAAGTATATCGGTATCTTTTCTTTTGATGTTAAACTGTTAAACTGAACTTTACAGAGTAATGTGAAGAGGTAATGGATAGCAAGCTTAGTATCCCTCAAACTTTTTTTTATTTTAAGCCCTGCACACATACATTGGGGATAAATATAATTTTTTTTTTCAACCGAGAAAACTTCACTAAGCGCAATACCATTGAAAAGTTCTCTGTAATGATAACACAGAGAAAAGTTACAAACCTTGCATTCATTTCTATCACTCTTCAAGATTTCAAATTTAAAAAAAAATAAAATAAAAAATTTGCATATATATACACAGTAAAGAGCTGTGGAAAATAGCCTAAGATCCAAATATTCACTTAGAGAGTAAATAGACAAATTTTTTTGCAGATGTGTGGTCTAACCCTGGCCAGCACACACAGCCCCACTCAGATCCTAGCTCACCCCTCCCCAGCGGGAGAACAGAGTGATTAGAAGGGTAAAAGTGAGAAAACTTGTGGATTAAGATAAAGACAGTTTAATAGAAAGAGTGAAAGCCATGCACAATGCAAAGCAAAACAAGGAACTCTTTAATCATTTCCCATGGGAGGCAGGTATTCAGCCATCTCCAGGAAAGCAGGATTCCAATTTCATGCAGCAGTGTGAGGACAAACACCATCACTCTGAAAGTCCCTCCACCTCCTGCTTCTTTCCCCCTCCACAGTTTTCATTGCTCAGCATGGCACCAGAAGGGTGTGGGATATTTGGTCACCTGGTTACAGCTGCTCCAGCTGTGGCTCCTCAGCCCCCAGGGAGATTGGACACTGTGAAAAGCAGGAACGGCCTTGACACTTGATAGCTAATACATTGCTGTGTTATTAATCTAGGTTTGGTCACAAATCCAAAACACAGCACCTTATAAAGGACTATGAAGAAAATTGATTCTATCCCAGTCCAAAACAGCACAACAGATAACTTGTTTAATTCTGTGCAGGGGAGAGCTGTTAGAAGAAAATATGCAGTTCTAGCCTGGCCCCTCAGTAGCATCAGTCTTACTGACATCCTTAGCCAAGCTGGATAAAGGGCATCAGAAGCACAGCTTTTCACACTTCAGATGTGAGACACAATTCTTTGACCTTGGTTTGCAGAGAATTAAAAATTCTGGTGTACACACATAGTTTATCCATGGGGAGAGAAAGGAAAAACAAACATGATCTGACAGACTATGCCATGTTACTTAAGATTATTGTTGGCCCTCTGATGACAACCATGATACAGGAACCTGAGTAGAAGCTGAAAGCACAATAAGCTTTCCTTTCAATCAGCTAGTAAAAGAGAATTATCTATTATTGATTTTTCATCATTTTTCTCTTATGTAATTACATCAGACAACAGATGGCCTTAGTTGTTTCACATAATTTTAAAATACAGAAAAGGCCACTCTTGTTTTCAGTCTTTGACTGCCTTGTCTTAAAAAATACATTCCTGTTCAGTGTGGATCTAATTAATGTAAAAAAGGCATTGTCTTACTTTTATTATAAGGCATCATGCTGTGTGTTTAACTAAGCTGTACAAAGCAAAAAGAATGTACCTTGTTAGCCAATGTATGCTATTGCATATAAGCTGCAAAACCACTACTATAAATAGGACATTATTTCAAGGTAAAGAACAAAATAATTCCAATACAGTTGATTCAATTAAATCTTTAGTAGCTTATTGATTTTTCTTTTTTTTTACTGGTCTTCATAATTAAAGAATAAGAGTCTGGTAGTTGAAATTCATTTTGTGGAGGAATCAATATTTGATATTAAATGTGTTAAAAAAGTAATTTGATTGTTTTTTGCAAGGGAAAGGGTACTCAGACCAAACAAGCCAACAATTTTCATTCTACATATTGTATGGCTCACCTAAATACTCTGCATAAAAGAGAAATAGAAGATCTGATTGTTTTTGCAAACCAGTCTCCAACCTCTGAATACTTTTTCATTCTTCATTGCCTCAGAAAAGTATGAAAACAGGAGCAGAAATCCATTAGCTGTTTCTTCAGTTCTTAACCTAACTGGCAGAAAACTAGTTTTTTTATTTATACAGGCTAAGAGGAGCAACAGAGCAGATATCTGTGCTCTATATTCACTGAACAATATGATCAATATAACAGCTTTTTAGATCAATATTTACTGAAGCTGGAGATGGCTTAGGCATGGGGGCTCTTGCCCACATATGAATGCATGGCAATACCACAGTATGTCATACCCCGTTTCTCCTTTCTTGTCCCTACCTTTACTGATTGTAAAGGTAAACTTGAGAATAGGAATAGATAAAGTAAGGGCCATGACCAGGGCTGTATTTCTCTCTGCTCCCAAAGTCTTTGAAAGGATAAAGCCAGATGAAGTTATGCCAGCTGTCTCAAATGATCAGTTTCTGGATATTTGCTGCCCTTGTAAAAGGCAGAGCTTCATGAGTCATGGGGTCACAGGAAGATGGCCTTTAATATATTTTTAGCATTGCTTATTGTTGTGAAAGAAATTTGAAAATTTTAAATTACTATGACAATAAAAGTAGAATAAAAGGAAACAAAATGCATTAAAATACTCAAGAGGAAATACAAACCTATTTAAAATCCAATTTTTAAGGTGTCAATTTTTGCAATGTATATTCAGTGAAACCTTGTTAAAGCAGCATGACGGATTACATGACGGCACAGAGATTATGCCCAGTCCAAAGGAGAGTTAGCAGTGGGCTTCAGATACATGGGTGAAATGGAAATTTTCTGTGCCAGGAACAGCCGGGGAAGATAGGAAAGCAAGCAATACGGTGAGGAAAACACCCCTAATATACTTCAGAAAAAAGAACCATAGGAAAGAGCAACTTCAAGACACATGTTCTGAATTATGGATAAAACAAACAAAACTGCTATTTGCTTCTTACTGTATGCAGGAAAATAATGAGGTGTACTTCCATAAATTAAAAACAAAAGAGATTTTGTCAGTGTCAGTTCCTATTTCTTGTTAAAGTGTACACAAACCTGAAGAAAGACTCACTAAATACTTAGATCACAGAAGAAATGAATTGCAGATAATATAAGGAAAATTAACATGTTAATCACTGAAAGTTTCCTGTGATCAAAGATTCATAATTCATGCAAGAAAGGATAATTAGAAAAAATATTTTTCTTTAATCTTTTAATATGAGAACAGCCATTCTCAAGATTGACTATTACATAACCTAATTAGTAGTATGCTAAATATAATATTCATTCAAATAATTGATATTTACAATTTTAAATATTGACTTAATTACTGGATTTAAAAACTATATACTGTCTAAGAATACATTTACAGGATTTCTTTCAATGCAAAAAAAAAAATCTAAAGGAAGAGGCATTCTTGGTAAATATTGAATTTTTTAAAACAAACAGCCAAAAAAAAAAAAAAAGAGAAACATCATAGTCTGAAAAAGCAACATCCTTCGACACATGATGCCATGAGATATTGCCTCACACAACCTTCATAAAATATGCTATATGACCATACTTCAGTCCTGTATGTAAGCTACTGGTTCAGCTTATTATCAAAATCAGCTCCCGAACACACTACAAAATTTAACTAAAAGTACATTCATGTTCTCTTACTTTCTGTTTTGTATTTCTGTTATATTTTAATAAAATATGTTGAATTTTCACCACTGGGGTTTGGTAGCAGGGGGCCTACAGGGGTGGTTACTGTAAGAAGCTGCCAGAAGCTTCCCCCACTGTCTGACAGGGATAAGGCGAGCTGGTTCCAAAGCAGCGCCTATCAGTGACAGGGCTAGCACCTCTGGGATAATGTAATGTAAAAAGGGTGAGAAAACCCCACTGCAATAGCAGCCAGAGACAAGAGAGAGAATATCTGAGCAGAACAGCCTTGCAGACACCAAGGTCAGGGCAGAAGGGTGGGCAGGAGGTGCTCTGTGTGCTGGAGCAGAGGTTCCCCTGCTGCACCCCACAGTGCAGACCCTGTGAGCCAGTCTGTGCCCCTGCAGCCTCTGGAGTCCACGGTGGAACAGCAGATATCCACTGGCAGCACATGGAATACCCCATGGAAGAGATGGGTACCTAAAGGAAGTGATGGTCCTGCCAGGACCTGTGGCCCCACGGAGAAAGGAGCCCCTTGGAGAAGGTTTAGTGGCAGGACTTGTGATCCTCTGGGGGATCCATGCTGGAGCAGCCTGTTCCTGAAGGAATATGCCCCATGGAAGAGACCCATGCATGGAAGGGAGCAGGGGAAGTCTGTGAGGCGTGGCAGAGACATGAGGAATCTCCATTCCTGGCACGCTTGGGAGAGGTAGAGAAAATAAGGAATGAAGCTGAGCCCAGGCAGAAGGGATGAGTGAGGGGGGTGGTGTTTTAAAGGTTGGGTTCATTTCTTATGACCCTATTCTGATTTCATTGGTATTAAATTTTAATAGTATCTCCAAGTCAAGTCCATTTTGCCCCTGATGGTAATCAGTGAGTGACCTATTCCTGTCCTTATCTCAACCTACAAGACTTTCCCTTTATTTTCTCTCTCCTATTCTGATGAGGAGAGAAATAATAGAATGACTTTGGTGGGCACATGGCATGCAGGCACAGTCTATTCATTACATAGTGAAATTTAGATTATTTCATAAAAAGGAATATTCAGAAGTGGTCCATCAAAATCTATAATTTTAATTACTTTAAACATTTTGTAATAATATTTACCAGTGATATTTTCCAAAAAACGATGTGGGCACAGCTGTGACTAAATGCTTCATCAAAAATTATTTTGGATCCATCATACTTTTCTAAAGATAAAGATGAATTCAATGGATCAAAACAGGAATAAGCAGTTTGTTGCTGCAACACTGATGTGCACACTGACATAATATTCACTGTCTATATCACTGGCCTACCTATGAGTCATCAAAATAATTCTCTATTGCATACTAAACACCTCAGCCACACTGTGCTTTGTCTCTCACCTTATATTTGGTGCCTCTGAATGATGCATGTGAACATCAGTAAACATGAAACCCAGGGACTGTGGTAGAGATTGAGTTAGTTTTTGCTAAAATCAAAATTAGGTTTTATGTGGGTTCTATTTAATTCCAAATATACCTTTATTCACAGTTATTTTTAGCTGTATTTAGGGTAGAATAAATTCTATTTCCCAGATAAAATTGTTGTAATTGCTGGTGAAAATACCATACATTTGTAACAGATGGGATACAAATTTTATGTACTTTACCTTCGTTGCCAAAAATGTACTCTGTTGATGCATTTAACATGCACTTTCACCTTTTAATTCTACAGCTATAAGTTAAAAATATAAGTACTCAACTTTAGGGTGTATTTTAGTATTTACAAAAAAAAAAATGCAAAGATGAGTTGCTATGGAGAAGTAATGAAGAAAGTTTTACAGTGATGCCAAATAAAACAAATGTCTCAACGTGTAATTACTATATAACATTTTATTGGTGGATCCAGTAAGAACACTTATGTTCAGTGACTGACTATTTGTTATTATTACACCAATTTCATAGGCTGTATTCTAATCATATGATTGTTTCAGCGAAAACTTTTGATAGCTTTTTAATCAAAAATGGCAATAAGCAGGTATGTGAGTTGTTGTTTTTCCTCAGAGTAATCGACTCTTCAATAATCTGTCACTTGACTAAATATCCTTTCCCATTCCTCCCTACATACTTCTTCAGAAATTTGAAAGAAAGGGCAGAATGATCAGCCAGTGTTTCATGAAGACAGGTGAGAAAGCATAAACTTCAGTGTAAAACACATCCACAGCACAGAGACCAGGCTTTTAGTCTGTATGGAAACTTAAGAATTCTGATAACAAAAATTCCGATAACAAATTCTGTTGTTTCACTAAAGAGATGATTACTAACAGAGGATCTACTGAGCTCACTGAACAGGCTGAATAGATGTGCTGGATGTGAAAACAAACCACTTTTGACCAGTAGACAAAAGGAAGGCATTAAACATGGGTGTTTGGGACTTTAGAAAAGCTTTGGATACTATCACAGCATTTTAATGAATAAAATGTCCAGCATACAGCTAGACATGCATGCAACATGATGGGTGAACAACTTGCTGAAGGGTCAGGTTCAAAGACTTCAAGTAAATGAGGTAACACCTCTCTGGTGGATAGTCACTAGAATTGAAAAATCCTAAATTCTGGATGAGAGACCTGCTTGATCTCATGACATGAGGTCTTTAAATATTAACTGAAAAAAAGAGAATATTGATAATACATGGCATAAAATTTGCATTGTGCAGTGCTTGTGAGTAATTTTTCCACCTTTTGTGGCAGAAAAGCCTGCATAATTTAAATTCCACAGCAGCATTCTGATTGTCCATTTGATGACACTCACATTTGACAGGGAATTGCAGTGTCCCATTGGAAAACTTAAGTGCACACACACTTTGCTTGCTTTCTTATGTAGGCACCCTGAGGACAAACAATTAATTGACAGCTTGTTCAAAGGAAGTGCTTTTAAAGTGCTTCTTCCTATTGTAATTCTTTATAGATTATCAATTTGAACCTTTTTTGAGCATCATACCATTGCACAGTAACTTTCCTTCCTCTTCGCCTCTGTCACCAGCAAGTAGCACAGCTTTCAAAAGGTAAAATGTTTAAATTGTTCCTAAAAGATAAATACATCAAAATAAAATAAAGCATCCTTTTAGGTAGACCTTTTGGGGAAATATTTTCTGGCTGCCCTGTTTCTTTATCACCTAGGGGAAAACCTAGTTTCTAAAGCTAGTGATGGACTGCCCACTATGAGAATTTTTAAAGTATAAAAAAAAGGAAAAAAAAGAGAACCATGACACTGAAGTAGATAAATTATCGCAAACCACTCTGCGATTAACTGGATACAGAGGAAAATGAAAGAGTAACCTAAGAACACTATTTTTTCAAAGTGATTTATATGTTATATTAAACAGCAGGAAAATCCTTTCTAGAAAATTCCTTTGGAGAAAGAACATGTACTCCCTATTAGTGTTTGGTACACTGCTGCAACACATAAATATTCAAGGCAGCAAATACAGGACTAGGATTGCAGTTTATGAAATTATGCCATAAAATAACTATTTCCTTTAATTTCCAATATGTAGTTGGTTTTATTTTTTTTTTTTAATAAACAAATATTGCAGAATCTCATTCTCTCACCAGATTAAGATGCTGTACTTTTCAGATACTCACAGTAATACCTTCTCAGGTGCAATCAATCAGATGCTGTATCTGATAATATTCATGTTCTTCTTCCTTGTCATCAGTCTTTACTGTTTGTAAGCGAGTGCTACAGTGGCATCTTCTGGCATACAGAAGAATTAATTGCCTTCTTGCTGAGAAAGAGCACTGCTATTTAAAAAGGTAAGTAAGTTAAGAAACAAGACTGAAGAACTGAAATAAAAAGCACCTGCTGTTCTTCAATTATTCTGTTTAGAGCAATTGAAACAGTAATGAATGGCGAGAAATTAAAATCCACTTTCTTGCTAAGTGGCCATTTGGACACAGAGTTTATGTGTGAGTCAACTGCTCCTAAGGCTATTAGTATCCTACATAATGACTTATAATTATGTCAGTTGACATAAAATGACAAATGGTAGTTAATTAGAAAAAAGGAAGGAGCAATAAAAAAGGAAGAAAAAAAGCAATAGATAGCACTAACTAGAAGAGAAATAAAATCTGATGGTGCTCTTTTTGAATCCATAGCTAAACACTTTCTTTTACATTTTATGACTTACATTTCTTAGAAATTGCTACACAGTAAAATAAATTAATGTTTATGGATTTGGGGATGATGAGAGTTGTTAATGAACTGAATATTACATTTGAAACTTTACTAGAAAACTACTTTATAACTTCATAAAAATGTTACTGAGCTCACAGCTTTTAATCAGAATCTCTTTAATTATATATTATATTTCCCTTTTCTGTGATATATTCTATGTCATATACATCACATGTCTTGCTAAGTGCATTCAAATAAGAAGTGAATCTTGAGAAGCAGAAGCAGCAACTTCCTCAGTCTACTCATAAGAGCCTGAAGGTCACACAGATTCCGAACACAGGTCGTGAGAAGTTACATTTTTTCTACTCTCTGTTGAATTTTTCCCTTCTTTGTGGAAGTTGTTAACACCAGTATCAGGTTATCAATCACAGGGCCACTTTTCACAATGGAAAGCTACTGGAATTTTGGTAGTTAGTGACAGATTCAGGATTAGGTCCTTTGAGACAATAAAAATACTTGGTACAGGAGCACGAGCCGCTGAAGTCCTGAGTGTGCATAAGCAGATCTACAAGCAAATACTCAGAAACTTAAAAAAATAACAGATCTTGCCCTCGACAGGCCAAACCACTGCATGTGTGTGCAGCTCTCAGCTGAGCCCACAGGACTGGCCAGAGAGCTCACGGCTCATGACCACGGCCAGTGATTAACCTCAGCCAGTCCCCTTGGCCCTACTTCCAAAGGGGATTCCCTCTTGGTAAATACAGGGCTCCCCTGTGTTACCTGACACACCAGCGCCCAGTGTGCAGTTGCACTATCTGTGTGTGTAGGGGGATAGAATATAAGAAAATAAAGGTAGTATAGAAAGTAATCTTACCCCCTAAAGAGTTGCAACTATGTTAATTACTAAAGATTAGGAGCAGGCCTGATTCTAACAGGCCATAGCTGTAGCTGATAATAAGAAGAGTGCTATAAAAGAGTGTATTGGTTGGTGGATGGGAACTGGAGTTAGTTGGCTACTGTGAGAAGAAGGAAGAGTCAGTGCCTAGAGGAGCTGCCTATAAGCAACATCAAGGAAGTACAAAACTCTAGCAATATGGAACCTTTGCAATATAATGACAACATGTGCGTGCCCCAGTGCTGGCAGTGGGGGCTGTAGGGGTGGCATCAATGAGGAGAGACTGGCATGCCTCATGCCTGACATGGGCATTTGCAGCGGGATTCAGCAGATTCATCCAGGGCACGGCTTAGTGCCACCAGTCAGGATTGTGGTGCCCCAGGGAAAATGTATTTTTAAAAGGGCAAAATTCTGCTTATTCCTGAAAAGGAGGAGAGAAACTGAGAGAAACAACCTTCTGAACACCAAGGTGAGAGAAGAAGGAGAGGGAAGAGGTGCTCCAGGCACCACAGCAGAGACTCCCCTGCAGCACCTGGAGAAGAGCTGGTTCCCACACTGCAGCCTCAGGAGAGCTTTGTGTTGAAGCAGGTGGATGTGACCTGAAGGAAGCTGAAGCTTTTGGAGAAGACCCATGCTGGCACAGTGTTGTCATATCATTGCAAAGCTCCCATCCTTCTCAGTGATGTCTCATGGGCAGCGCCTTGCAGCACTAACTCCTCCACAGCCCAGCCAAAAAACTCCATATTGCTTCTCAACCAGCTAATCCACTCTTTTTTAACACTCATCCTCACTGGACACAGCTGTGGCCTGTTAAGAGCAGGCCTGTTCTTAATCTTTGGTGATTAGTACAGCTTCAATTCCTCAGGGGTGAGATTACCTTCTGTACTATCTTTATTTTCTTACATTCTATCCCCCCATAGCACAGGGAAGAAAATGTGAAGAGAAAAGGCAGCAGAAAGGAGCTGTTATGAACAGGCTGCAATCAATCCCTTTTCCTTGTCACCCCTGCAACACCCAGTGTCAGAAGGAGGCAAAGGAGCTGGGAATTAAGCAGTAACATAGATTGAAAAGAAGTGGGTGATGGGGGTGAAGCTGTTTGGTTTTTACCATCTGATTCTATTTTAATTGGCAAGAAATTAACTTTCTTCAAGTTGAGTCTTTTTATTTTGGGGATGTTAATTGGTAAGTGATCTTTCTGATTTTATCTTGACACAAGAAAACTTTTGTCTTATCACACTATTTTTTTATCATTTGTTGAGGACAGGGAGTTAGAGGACAGCTGAGTAGCTATCTGGCAATCAACCAAATCAACCCTGCACATCTATATAAATATATAGCAGAAGCACATTCAGTTTGCATCAAAGTTTTGTTCTGTATTAAAGAGCATCATTTGTGGTTCAGCTGTAGTGGCTAGAAGAGTTACAGCTCCAGAGGATGGGCAAGGTGGGCAGCACAGACCACATTCACAGATAAATTGATTTGCAAATGATAATCTATACTCTTAGTTTGCCTGTATTTGAAGTGTGTCTGGGTGTCTTATGCGTCTAAGTCTTGGAACTACCAGAGAGAAGCAAATTGTAACCTGGAAACAAACTTATTCAAGTTCCTTATTATCATTCAGTTCATTTAAATAAATGAGTAGGCATTTTCAGTTGTTGAAAACAAAATCCCTGATGTGCACTTTTAATTAGCAAACCCTTAACAAACAATAAATGTTTTAATAAATCTCAAGGTCTTCTGCAAGTCATTACATATGATCAATATTTCTGTCTATAGCTAGTTTTTGATGAAAAATTTCATTAGGAAATACCTAATAGTTCCTTCCTTTGTTTTTGGCCAATGACTGTGTTTATATATGTAAGGCAACAACACAATATGTAATAAATCATTATTTTGTAGCTATTTAGTTCGTATGTAGCTACTTACTTTTAGAACAACTCCCACATTCTGATTTTGCTCCCTGACATTTCAGAAATAGGTTTTTTTAACAGCTAGCTGTCTCCACTCTAGCAACTGACATATTTTGCAAATGTCACTGTTACAATCCATAAGATTCTCTCAAGAATATTATACTTTCTACATTACTATCAGCTGTGCCAGTGCCATAAACTGTGTTTCTCACATCCCAAAGCTGATCACAGGATTTACTCTTTAGCCTCAGAGAAGCAGACTTACATTTATGAGCATTTCTACTTTAGACTGTGAACACTGGGGAAAAAATGAAAAATGGTGGAAGAGACATGGTAAAGGTAGTGTACAAGGACATTTCTGCATTTCTCTCTTACATCCTCCTCTATTCAGACTTCTCATTCAGACGTCTCAATCAAACACTTTCCTCAAAAAAATCCTCTTTGGTATTTTCTTATTCTTAGATATTTTATTTCATCTTATCCCTGTTCTCAAGGCTACATTTTTGCTTCTGCAGGCTAGGTCTCAGAGACATTTTGGCCTTGAATTAAAATGGCATTGATTGAACTATGTCCATAGGGCATTAGTGATAATAAAATAAAAACAAGGGGTTAATGTCCTTTCTAGGAATCTGACCTATCTTTCCGTATGGTCTCTCCATGTTTATAACAAGCCCAAATCTTATGCCTGTATGAGAGATGTAGCAGCTACTCAGGAGGCCCTGAACTCAGTTTGTGCTGTAAAAGCATTTACCTGGGGATGACTGCAGGCAGCATGAACTTGAGAAAGGAATAGAAATGGGAGAAAACATCCATGTTTCAGAGATGTAATGGGCTTGACATAAAAAATGCTAGTGACTGCATGGCTCCACAAAGGATGCTTTGATGAAGTCTGTGGCTATTGAGCTGTGGTGTAACCTTCTCTTTCAGAATATCACAATGAAGCAGGAGATTTTTCCCTTCCTTAAGCACATCTACTGGCCTTGAGAAGTGTCTGCCTAATGGGGCTCTAAATAGGGAAAATAACTAAAGTTAAGCATGTCTAACCTCACTGCTACTCGCCAATATCTGGGAAAGTTGTTCTTTTTAGCCAACCTGTGAAAACCCAACAACTGGAATTTATGTCCAGTTTAAATTATCTAAATGTAGGTATCTAGAGCAATCAATCTGAGCTAGCTGCTGCCATAGGGACTGGAAAGAGAGTTCATACAATCAAAATAAACCAGTGTCAACATACAGAAATGGACTCCTGAAATGATCTGCTGAAATGACAGCCTGTCTGAGCAAGAGTCCCACCTCTCCAATTAGGTATCTGCTATAGTGTTTTGCCTTGCAAAATCTTTTCCACACAGCCTTGCAAAAACCTTTTCCATACATTTAATTCTGGAAACTTAATATCAGCACTAGTGCCTATTATCAGACTACTTGTAGAAATGAGACATCACAATCCTGAACCAGATTGGAATTATACCTCACTGCTTCCCTTCAAAATAACAAAAGAAAAATAAAAGTCCACTTGCTGTCTTCCAGATATATTATTTTACAGAATACAGGTCATAACTGAGTATTTTGAGTAATTTCACTCTTTTTTAGGGAACTTCTGATGATTTTTATAAGTGTGTGTATATGTGTGTATATATACATATATATATGTACATGTTCACACAAGTTTTGCAGATTTTAAGATCTAGATCGTTCTTAGGCTTGTATCTCCCTTACATTGTTTCTTGGGGAAAAAAAAAGATAGTGCTAAGTTTCTGTAGCAAACAAAAATTAATTGATTCTCTTTTATTTAAAAGTTAGCAAATTGTTTGAGCATGAATTACTGAGAAATAGATTAGTCAAGGCATTGGAGTTATAATCATTAATAGTGGAAGACACAAATATGAAACTAATCTAATTTAAGTCTCTGCACAGGTTGCAAAGGGAACTCTCAGGAGATCACACACACTTTGATTTTCTAAAAGAATATAATAAAGCCTGGAGATGCATGACAGGCCGAAGAGATACCTTTGACTATAAATCACCTTTGAGTAAATCCAAGTGTGAGATTTATCATGGTTACAGTCTGTTTAAGAAATAGAAAGATAACAGTCTGAAATGATTCACAACTTTGAAAAAGGACAGATTCTTTCATAAGTAGATTTTAAAAGTGTTTTACAATTCCTTTTTGATTCAGTGAAGTAATTTCTTATTCATGTAATGGCTATGAAAGTTTTGTGTTGTTGTATTTTTACATTTATTTTTGTGTTCAAAATCTAAAAGGAGAAACAGGTAAAAAAGATACCAAGACAGTTTGTTAACAAAACACACCATGGTATTTGCAGACATTCCCAATTGTTTTTTCACCACTAGCCACTTTCTACATCACAGATGATGGAGAATAGGAATGATTTCTTCTCCCAGCAAACTAGAGCTTTGAGACAACATGAATTCTGTTTTACAGATCTTATTATTTGTATTTGCAAGTACCCCTCTATTTTTTATTGCAAGAAGTCATTAGTGATACTGACAATAAGATTGTGAAGTACATTTAAAGATATTTAACCCTTATCTAAAAGTAAAAATCAATATTGAATCAGAACCAGAATGAATGCAAAAGAACCTAACTTTGGGAAGGCATTTTCTAACTTGAGGTATCTGTACTAAAGGTACTAAAGCTTGTCCCTTTATAGACAGTTGAGAGAAACAAGGATTGTAGGGCACAATTCTCATCTTAACAGACATGCTTAATGTAGGCCAAATGAACTGTGTCCTCATGTTCTTACTCATTTTAGTGATACGTGTTAATTCCTTTACAGTGACTATAAAACAAGTCTAAATATTTTAGCTTATGACAAAAAATCCTGTCTCTGTATCTATCATTATTAAAGTAGGATTGCATACTAAGGAAAAAAATGAAACACACTGTAGGCTATAGCTGCCTCCAATATTCATGTTTAGATTTTGGATGGTTACAAGCAGCATTTTTACTGTAAACTTGAAGTAGTTAATCTGATCATTTAAAGGAATTGTTACTAGAATATGATAATGGTTTAAAACTTACAGAGGCTAGCTTTATATATTCTCTTAAATAAATAAAACCAGTTAATTTCTACAAAAAGAAAAAAATAAAGAACAACTCATTTTGAGGCTTTTGGTCAGTAGAGTAGAAGCAAACCAGCAGAGTAAAAGATTCATCCATGGCTGGATAATAAAAGCTATCACAGGTAGAATGGGAAATGGAACATCAAGAGTGAGATGCTGCTCTTCCCCTCCTTCTGCCAAAAAAAAAAGTTAAAAGATAGACAGATTTAAAAAGAACACTTCAAAATTATGAAGGATTTCTTATAGAAAGATCTCCTAGGCACAATAAAATCAGTCATAAGGGTAATTGGAGATGAAAGTAACTATTCAGAAGGTCTGTTCTTTAAAAATGTATTGACTTTTGAGGGCTTATTTGAAGTAAAAACTCTCATGTCTTTGAGGATTAAACATCACTACTTAGAGAAAGGGATTGATTTAAAATACAATTAATTAGAAGGAATGTATTTTTGCTGCAAAAGACCTGCTCATTTTTGTTTTGTGTAAAGGAAAACATTATAAATTCTCATCCACTGAATTAATGGAAGTATTTGATTAAACAGTAAATGTGGTTAGAATACAGGGATCAAGAGTTATAAAAATGTTTTCTCTTCATATCCTTAATACATTATGAATGAAACACATTTCAAAGAACACATTAAAAAATAAATATTTTAATATTATGAATATTTATTTATTTATTTATTTATAATCAATGGCTAATTAGAAATTATTAAAATATAATAGTGAAATTGGTTCAATTAAATATTACATGCATTAAAAGGCTCCAAATTTCTACCAAGTTCAGAAGTAGTGATATTATTAGAAAGTAATGCCTTTAAAAATACAATTAGAACTTTTTATTTCCATCTGAACTTATTACGTGGTCTCTCTGGAAAATACAAACTCATATGAAGTCAGTGAAATGATGCCTAATCTGAATAAAGTCAATCAGAGAACTAATTTTAAACTTAGCAAATTAGCCTTATTATTTTCCTATTAACCATACTTTGCATAAACTAGCAGTGTATTTTGACTTGATTTTGCATATATCAGATGCACATGCAAAAATAAATAGTCCATAACCTAATATAGAATAGATAAGGAATTTTATTGTCTAGTATGAAAAAAAAAAAAGATGGTACACTTATTTTTTTAAGAGTTGTTCCCTTGATGAAATTTTCAAAGTTCTTCTCTGTTAACAGGATGAATCATAAAACTTTAGACTTTTTTTAGAAAAACAAAACAAACCTAAATTCAGATCAGACATTGGTGCAGTGGTTATTCTGATTTTAGTCTCTCTGCCAGCTGCATGGTTTTAACTATAGCTGCAGAGACTTTGCCTGATTATTATCTCCTGCTCTGTCCAAATGGCTAAAGAGTCTTTGCACCAGAGAGAGACACTTACAGTAGGTAAAGGTAGGAAACAATGTACTTGGGATAGCATGCTGCTTTTTGAAGGATTAGCCTTAACTGGTTTGCCACTGGCTCATTTGAGGGGATTAGATTAATAAATAACACAAACTCTATGGTATCACATAAACCATTTGCATTTATAGTCACATTTTATTCTGTGTTTGTGGAATGTTTATGGTTAACCATTTCTTGCTTAGCTAGAAGGAGTGGCATTTAGTGATTGTTCTTGATGCACTTTAAAGAATTCAATGTCGGCTTTTTTTAACCTTATGAATCAATTAAGAAAAGGTCTGTTTGTGTTCCCCATCTCAAAACTTTGTTTCTAGCTGGCGGTTTGTGTTTGAGATATGTCTGAAAGATCCTTGTAGAGGAGGGGTAGGAAATGAGGGAACTCACAAAACAATCCACCCCATTTCAAAAGAGGGAATACAACCTTGTCTTATGTAGGGCAAAAACTTCCACACAGAAGGTGTTTTTACTCTCCAGCTTTCTTAACAGTGCCATTCAGAATTAAATCTTGTACTCCACAGTAGGAAACTTGACATTCACTGTCGGGTCAATTTAAGTAAGGACTGTATCTGTACTTGGCTTTCTTTACCTCTGTAATTACTTCTGTGCTCTTTGGCATAAAATTTAGGTGAAATAAGGAAATGGTGTATTAATTCTTCAATCAAGTTACTTACAAAGTGTGTAACTTGTTGATTGAAAGCTTTGAAGTGTTTGCATATCTGGAAGACTGATCACAAGAATTTGGGGTTTTTTCCCCTCTCTCTATCGAAGGAAATAGCCTGAAGGATGTCCATGATGGTGAAAAGTTCAAAGAAAATGCATAAATCCACAGAGAGGAGTTAATTGGAGCCTTAGTGTTCTCCAGGCTGATAAATTACTCTTTTATTAATCCATTACCACATAAAGTGTCTATCTCCACAAAGATATCAACTTTATTCTGAGGTATAGCATACCAGGTCAGATGAGACACAACCTGCATGATACCTTGACCACACAATACCATATTCTGTATTTCTCTGATATTTCCAAAAAGGAGCTCTTGAAGTGTTATAATCTTTATATGCAAATATAGTATTTTATATTTTTTTTGTTCTTCTTTTTTTCCTCTCTTCACAGGAGAATCCAGAGCAGAGAAGGACATGCTGGAGTATGTCTTCTGTCCCCAAGTTTGGGAGGCATAAAGCAGTAGGCAGGAAGTGGATTTTGGAAGTTTTTGAAAACTAGTAATAAATAATAAACCAGAATTTGTTGAACAGGCAGGTGCTGTACAGTAGCACTTTTGTAAGAGTGGCACTGGCTACTTGGATTCTGCTGCTTTGGAAATAAAAAAGCATTTAGGACATTCTTAATCCTGATAAGTAGCTATGACACCTATTATCTTATTAGTTTTCATCAGGAAATATTATAGAATGGATGAGAAAGCAATACACATTAGCACTTTGCCAGAAGTTTGTTTCTTTACTGGTAACTGCAAGTGAAAATATTTATACATTTGTACATTATAAATATTTATACATTTGTTCAATGAAATAATACATGTAGTAAAAGACTCCAGATTTCTGGTAACTTCAGAATTATTGGTATTATTATAAGGAAACTCCCAGCAAAATATAACCCCATGTTATTAATGCAGGTTGTTCGTAATAATTGCACTGCTCTGATGTGCTGTTTTAGACCAGTGAGTGTGCTCATTAAACACTTCATGATAACTTAAAACCTTTGAAGAGCAATTGTGCTGCTTTGTTTGTGTGTGACAGCTGCTTCATAAAAATCTTCATGTCAATGTAAAATATTAATACAAGGCAAAAAAATACACTGCTGCAAAATATGAATTTTTATGTTATTTGACTTAATTTCTGTCTCTGTGTAAATTCCCTCAGCAAATTTTACATAGCCCTTCCCCTTATTTGTTTTTTGAATTAACAGCCCACCCTGACAGTACAGTTTCAATCCATTACTCGGGTTAAATGAATCACTCAAAAAGTAGAAATGTTGATTCATGAGACAACGCGCTGAGAGATGATACTCTTTAAATAGAAAACAATCAAAAATTGAAATATTGTCTTTTTTCAAATGCATAATATCATTATGCAGGTCACACCTTTTTGCAAAATATTGCATAAGAAAGTTGTAATGTAACTTTTCTCAGTTTTTCAAGGGCATTTTAAGTGGAATCCTTTTGTTTTTTCTCTCACTGCTTGTGTTGGTTCTGGCTGAGCTGGAGTTCATTTTCCCATAGCAGCCCCCACAGTGCTGTGCAGTTTGGTGGCACTTGGCACCTGTAAACTCACCACAGTGCTTCATGTTGTTATACATCTGACAACTTTATCTGTTCAAACTTCACTGCCTGGTGAAGGTCTATGCTTAAGAACCCAATAGTGGTTTGGGGAATTTCTTTTTTTTTGTAGAAATCTTTGGAACTCGTTCATCCTTTGTCTCTGTTTATGCTTCAATAATTTATATCATCACGTATTTTTGTGCCAACACTTGATCATGCACACGGAAAAATCTCTGAACTTCATATGTGTTGAAAATATGTATTCTTGCTTAGTATTTACTAATTCTGGAAATGCAAATTTTTCACAGGAATCTACTGACTGCAATAAATCTTTCTCTTCAAAAGATTTTCAGCTCCACAAAAGACAAGAGCTATGAGAGAAAAGAGCTCAGATTATGATAGTCTTTATGTGAAAAGGAAGGGTGAAATCCCCCAGCCTCTCAATTAACAATAGCCTATGAGAATGTTATTGTTAAAATTTATTCTTGCAATATTTAGACCAAATGTGGCATTCACAGCAAGAACATTCTTTTTTCTTATTCATTTTAAATAGAATTGAGATGTTCTGAACTGAGTGAACTATGAACAGTGAAGTTATGTAGACCTTCCAAAGACACCTGAATAACACCTCACATTAACATTTAGGAATTAGGAAGAATACTCTTGTGTGTAAATAAAACCTGAAATCCTACTCAGACATAAGGGATGTCTTACTTTACTGAGGTAACAGAATGTAGATGAGAGTTAAAAAGAATTTAACAGATGGCAAACATCATAATGGAGATTTTATTGCCAGCTTTAAGTAGTTTTGGTCCTAGAATATGCCACCAGAATCAGATTTAACAATGAGAAAAGCAACTATAGTGAAGTGGGTGAAGGAGCAAAAAGAGGAGAAAGGACATTTGAGACTTGAGAATGCAGTATAATGTCAGGCAAGAGACACAGACTGGTTTATTTATACAGAGATCACAACATAGAGCCTTTTCCAAGCATTTTACCTCTCCAGCATGATTTGAACAAAAAAATAATAATCCACAGGTTAAGAAGCCTGAGAAATAAAACATTTAGGAGACTTCTTTCTTCAAAGAGGATGAATATCAGGTGAGATTAAAAATAAAAAAAAGGTGGGAGACAAGGTTTGCCATATATATCTTAAGCACAATGATATCCTCGATATTTCTGCATATTTGAGCCCTGAGATCAGGGAGATCACTCGGAGAGCTCTGGCTGCAGTATAGAAACATGTGTGTTGCATGTTAAAATGAGCAAAGAAAGACAGACAAGTGGTAGAGCACTTTCCAGTGAATCAGTGGTCTTGCTACGAGTATTATGAGAATTTTGATAGATGGTATTGAGAACCTCAGTGGAGTGATATTGGGATTGGCCCCTCCTCACAGAGCTATTTGAAAACAGCTTCAAATCAATATGTAGGTGATAAGTATTTGTTGTTATTACTGCTGCGTTCCGCAGGGGGTTTCAAAGAGGTAATTCATTGTGGCGCATGAAATAGTCCTGTGGGAGCTCCCAGGTTAGAGGAGAATAAAACTAGCAAATGAAGTGTCAAGACTTTATACTACTGTTTATTTTATACATTTAAAGTACACGATCCTTTCTAGTACCATTTCTTCAAATAGCTGCACGATTTACCATATTTTAAAACTACTTTTGAAAGAGCAAACCAGTCAGCACAATTGTAGCACTTTGAAGCATTAAATATAATATAATGATTGGAGTGTTTGAAATCTAGATTTTGAAAAACTAGATTTCTTTTTAAAACTATATTTTTTCAAAATATAACACATTTTAAACATTTTTGTAATGCAAGGCTATCACTTCTATAGTACAAATACCAGATCTCTTCACTGGCCTTCTAAAGCCCAAAGGCTGTCAGCACACATTTGTCAGTCTTCAGCAACAAATGAAATCAATTCTTACATCTCTAACACTGAATGTGGAAACAGGTAATCTTCCACTTCACAAGCTACATGTACACATAAAATTGGTAAAAGTTTGTTTGGCAAAAGTATATCCCTTTCTTTCCTCTCTGTTCCTTCTGGGTTTGACTATCAGGCACATATCCAAAAGGCAATGACATAGTATCAAAAAAAAGGTGGATGTGTCTTTATTTTTATACACAGCAATGTAATAAAAGGGGCTGGTTCTGTATCATACTTTAATAGCTTATTAAGATAATTGATTTGTTGCACACAGGATTATCTCCTTGGTGAAAATGTCTGCAGAACCTGCCAAAAAGAGAGCCTGGGCTATGGCTAGGACTTCTAGACTCAACTATGGACAAAAAATACACAGCAATCCCCCTTTCTTTCCTGGCTGGTTATGAGAGAAAGCAAAGTTGTGCAGAAGTAAAAGAATGCAGAAAGTTTTTTGATAAGGAAAAATAATTCTAACTTTATGACTGTGTAGAGAAGCTAGTGCTGAATATCAAATTTATTGTGGTCAACTTGTACGCTTGCCTGAAATTCAGACACATTTTCAAGTAGCTGTAAGCAATATCATCATAGTGATTCTATCTCTTCAATTTAAAAAAAAAGGAGTTTAAAATCTTACTTAGCTTTTAATTGATACCAGTCACCCAAATCTAAGAAAATTACACAAAATTATATATATTGCATAAGTATATGTAAGATATAGATATTAAAAATTTAAGCCTCAATTCTTATTATGTTTATTTCTTTTCAACTCTAGTTCCTCACATAAAATCATAAATCCTGAGAAGATAATTTTGTTTTCTTACTAAAATATATTGGTTTCCACTTTAAATCTAACTTTAAATTCCCAAAGTCTTACTCATATATCAGTGATTCAGTAGAAGAATTTTTCAAACACCTGTTTCATTTATCTTAAACATACACTTTAACATATACTTAAAGACACAAGTGATTTCTGAAAAAAAAAAAAAATTGATCTATATTGTAATAAAATTCTACAAAATTGAATGTTTTAACTGTTCTGTTGGACAGCCCAAATCTGATGCCTCAGAACAAAGTAGGACTCCTTCTGGTACACATTAAAGACAACTTTTAAGTTGAATTCCAAAAAGGGAATGCATGCCAGCTTAAATCCATGAAATCACAACATGGGAGGCTGTGATTTCGCAGGAGGTACTAGTAGCTCAAGATTTATGCACAAGTCAAAATATCAAAAATTATGGGTTCATATTTTTGTTCTATAATATCTTAGAAAATGTTCAAATGAAACAGGATTCATGTAAATTTCACTATGCCTAGCACACAGATTATAATTCTGGCCATTTAGAAGATGTAGGATAAAGAGGATATGAAGGCTAATTATAATTTTGACATCTTGAAAAGATTGCACTAAATATATCAATATTAACAAAATTCTAACGCAGTAGAAGAGAGTGAAATGAAATATACTGTTCTTGAAATTCTTTTGTCATTTAATACTTTCTTAATAGCTCTAGTCACATTCTAAGACTATTTTACAGTACTTCAATACCACAGTGTGTCATTATCAAATAGATACAAGATATATGCAGTATTACAAAGAACATCTGCTTTTAAATATTTGAACTCCTAACTTCTTTCTCTAAAGTTAAACCTCCAAGGGCACTCTAAGGAAGGAAGTGTCCAAACTTTTTTAGATATTGCTCAAAATCCCATCTAGACTTTTAGTAGGACTTGAAAATGTATAGCTTAAGTGTCAGTGCAAGAAGATCTTAGGCTGGTTTCAAACTGAATTGTTAAGGCATAACCCAGAATGTTCTGTCACATTTTTCCAGCAGTTCAAAAAGAAATGGGAAACTACATGATCTCTACAGCCACATTTTTAATTGCCTCTTTACTGTCAAGTCAAAAAGAACCTGGGGTTCACATCTAAGCCTGAAAACATGCAACACCCTCAAATTCAGTGAATACAGATAACATAAAATGCAGGAAAAATAATTCAAAATGGAGAAATGGAGTTTAGATGAAAATATTTATCTATTGCCACCATCTCTGCCTATATTTCTACACTCGAAGAGAAATAAGAAGAGAAATCAGATGCGCTGAAAAATGTCATGATTCAGAGAAGTAGTAACTTACTTTGCTTGTGGTTAGAGTTCTACACTTATCAAGGGCATAGCCACAGGATTTTAATGAAAATTATTACAAATGTGTTTCAGAGAATAAACAAAACAAAAATACAATGCAACCAAATAAGACCCCAAACTACACAAAAACAAGACTGTAAGAAAAGTGGAAAGATGGATGAGAAACAACAGTGGCATTATGGTTGAGTGTTTTAGGACGTTGATTCCAATAGTTTTCCATGAAATGCAGCTACCTGCCCTCAACCTCATGGTTTGCCACAGTTCTATCAAAAATTAGTACAGTTTTCCTTTTTAACTGCCAAATCTCTTATGTAAATGTAATAACCCAGAGGGACATGCCACTTTATACCTACTATTTGACTAAAATACTGTGTTAAGTCTATATTGTGCCAAGTGTATTTTAACATGTGTTATTATAAAACTGATACTCATTGATACTGTGCTCACAGAAATCCTATAATTGCAGGCCTATTCCTGTAAATCTTGGAGCACTACACAGGCAACTTTTCACATATTTTATGAGATGATTCAGTGACTTGTATTAGTGGAAAACATACCAATTCACTCTTCAAATTCATAAAGGAAACAGAATCATGGACTTACGGTCTGTTATTTTCAGGACTCTTTTGAATTCTCCACTTCCAGATCCTCCACAACCATCTTCATCATCACAATCACCACTGATTTGTTCATCTACACCTCCACCACTGCCTGTTTGTTGGAGATCCCATTTGTCATATTTTGGAAATGATTTGCCCTGCAACAGCTGAAGACAAGACATAGTGTGCAAGTTAGCAGTACATGCGGAGAGCTTCAGAGAGTACCCAAAATTTCACGTAAGTCCCTAGTAATTACCTGATTTGAAAAGGAAATTTCAGGATCAACAGAATGAGAATTCTGAATTTTTAAATTTTTTTTTTCTTTAACACTGACTTACAGATAGATTTAAAAGAATGGCATTTGGAGATGTATTGTTTAGTTTTAATTAAAAACCCACAAATTGTCTTTATCACTATATAAGAAAATCACCAATTTCTTGCCCAGAGGCCAAGTGGAGTGGTTAAGTACATAGAATCATAGAAAAGTATGGGTTGGAAGAGACCTTTAAAGGCCATCTGGTGCAAATTCCCCTGCAATGAGCAAGGACATCTTTAACTAGATCAGGTTGTTCAGAGCCCCAACCCAACCTGATTTTAAATATTTCCAGGGCTGGATCATCTACTCCTTTCCTGGGAAACTTGTTCCAGCATCTCACCACCCTCACTACAAAAAACTTCTTCATTATATGTGGTCTAAATCAAACCCCCTTCAGCTTAAAACTATTGCCCTTATTTCTACCACAACAGACCCCACTAAAATGTTTGTTGCCCCTTTCTTATAGGCCCACTTGGAGCAGACAGCAACTGTGCTACTTAACAGCTGGATCTGGATCTTTTAAAGACCTATGCGGTGTCTACAGACACTTAAGATACATTTATTGTTTTATGTGAATTTTTCACATTTGAAATATCTGAAATAGTGTGAGAGCTGTGTTGCAGTTCTATATTGGTGAATCCAAAACACCCTTTTCTGCTCTGAGTGTGTCAAACAGAAATGTAGTAGAACCTGAAAAAAAATATTGTTGGGATGATATCAAATGCTTGACCAAGGGACAGCAGACCAAACTAGTACATTCAGAGGCAGGGCGAGCATGGAGAGAACTGTTTCCAAAGGACATCCAGGTATTACTTGGGTTGAACTGATAAAAGTGAGGTAAAATAAAACAAAGGGGTAGCTGGTACTGGCCTAAGCAGTGTAGATTATTCAGTTCCAGTAAATAAGATTGTTCTCTGACTCCTTTTTATTTCTCACTATAGAGATTGTAATTATGTCTGTATTTTTTAGAAGAAAACAATAGAGATCTGTTTAAACATTTCTCCACTCTGTTGAGCAGTGCTGAGCAGTTATCTGAATAATGATAATGTCTCTCATTTATCAAATGTACAAGTGCTGTCCTACAGTATTTAAATATGAGGTGGTACAACTGTCATATACACACAAACAAAGTGCTCTCTTCCCCATTCAGATTCACTTCAGTTTATCTGTCAGAAAAATATAAACACCATCACCTATAAAAACCCAGGTTCTTACAAATGTTAATAATTCTTATAACCTCATCTCATCCAAAATGCCAGTTTGTACAGGTTTGTACATTATTCATGCTTCAATCTAGGAAGACTTCTCTACACTGGCCAAAACCTCACTGTCTCAGATTCTTTAACTTAATAATCAGATAGTACTTTCTCTTTAGGAAGATATTAATTAGTTAGAAACATACTCAGTTGTTTTATAGCTTCAAAAATGTGTTTGCTTTGTGGTTTAACAAGATACTGCATTCATATTTTCAACCTATATACTGAGTTTATTTTCAGCTTATGGAGTCACTTTCCAGACATGGATCTCTTAAGTGCTGTACAGTGCCCAACAAAAAATATTTTAATCACTACTGCAATGAGATCATTCAGATAAATCTCAATGCTTCCATAAAATCCACTTGCTCCTCTGTGTAAGAACAGGAGAATGCCACTCACCTCTGAATTAGCAGAGCCAATTTATGCAGCACTTTTAATTCAAAAGTTTTATTAGACATTTATATGCTACCTGAAAGACAAACTGCTTAGCTAAGAGGAAAAAAAGCTCCTTGGTACTGCTGTTCTGCTCCCTGCTCATTGTGTAAGCCATGCCATACTTCTACAAAATAGTATTTATTGAAACAAAACACAGACTGTTTAATGAACTACACTCAGTTAAAGAGCAGACTTCTTTTTCACCTCAATTCATACTGTGGCATATTCCCAGGGCCAGTTGTATGATAAGGTACTCTATTCCTGAGATCTGTGGCATAAACATGGGCAGGAACTGCCAGCACGACAGACAGTTTTTCAAACAAAATGTGTTGGCAAATTTTCTACAATATGCCATATACATATATACCATATATACAATATATATCTAGTGTTTGTATATTCATATATATATATATACACACACACACACACACATATATATATATACACACCTATCTGTGTGTGTTTATATCTATATCTATATATACATATATATATATATATATATGTAAACACACATTTTTTTCAGCCAGAGAACATGCATCCTCCTCTATATCTCTGTCTCAGTCTTACAAATATATTGGCTTAGTAAGGTTTTAGATTTTGTTGCGTCTTTAAATTTCAGCATACTTAGTTATTTCTCTTTCCTGTCTTTTTCTTCCTTTTTTTTCTTATTATTATGCATTATTGACTTATGACTAGAAAACTAAAAATACAGATGATCCCACTTAATTGCTTTAAAGGTAGGTCCAACATTGAAAAAGTACACAAACTTTTTTCAAACTTTTCACTATGCTTGAAATAGTAGAAATTAAATAATGATTAAGCTCATTTGTTATTTGGACTTTGTTATTCTCAATTCAGTCTCCTTAAATGTACAAGAAGAAATTTTGTTTCCATATAAGTTCACAAGTCTCAGTGCTGGTCCTCTACTAAGCAAGACTTGGATCCAGTATAAATTCTTTATTAAACAGAAATCCATGTAGTGCTTCAAAGCTAAATTGATTCACATTATAAATAAAGATAAAAGTTGTTTAGAAGAATTGTTCTCTTCTGCTGCACTTTTTATAAAGCTATTCTTTGAGAGGAAAATAAGTACATCTTCTAACTGGAAAATTCTGTTGTATATACTTACTAGGTCTTCCAGCTGAATGACAAGGTTATTAGCTGTATACTATCTGCCCCTCCAAAAAGTACAATTACTGTTTTCCTGTTGTGTTGTAGTGTAATAGTTTCTTTTCTTCTTTTGTCTGAAACTTATACCATTCTATCAAATTTTTGTCTCAAAAACCCTGAAACCACAAACCCCATGAGCTGAATCACACATTATTGTCTTTCAATTTCAATTAAAGAGGCAGCAAATATTCTTGGCAACTGTGTTTATTTGAATGAGTGGCAAGGGTTAATTCACCTCTGTTCTGAGACTGCAGTAGATACACCAATATTCTAGATTTGCAGGTTCTTAATGTTGATGGAAGCTTATTGAACTAAGACTTTGGTATCAAAAGCATTTCCTCTGCTGGTGGCATTTTATTTTCCCAGAAAATTTGTGCACCACTACTATGGTATATGTGCGTGGGGGAATGATTTGGGTATAAATCAACTGAAAGGTACTTGGGAATCTTCAGCTTCACAGCTTTCCTGCACAGCTTTGGGAAGTTTGGCCTCCCCCTTAGATCTTTTAGTGCTCAGTTGCCAAAATACCTCTCAGGACCAGTACTGATGGCTTAGTGAAATGCTTTCTTTGAACCCAAAAGCAATTCTGAACAAGGTTATAATATCAAAGAGTACCATTAATAAAATTTGTGACATTTCACATTTTAGAAAGGAAATATTTGCATTACAGAAGTTACACTGTTGTGTTAACGTACTTGCAGGGTTCTGTAAATATATGACTCTGGTCTGTAACATTTCAGTAAGAAAATGAACTGCTTGCAGCAGCTACAGAGGCATCTTATGAGAGTTGTTGAAGCTCCTCAACAAATCTCAGAGTATAAGCATAATTAGGAAAATTATCACTAAGGATGTATGATTATTGTACAGTCCTGTAGGGCCTTGTAATATTTCAAGATTATTTGAGACTTTTATTGATGATCTGGAAAGCAAAATGAAAACCCAAGTGGTAATGATAAATCTTTTATTGCCACGGGAACTGGAGAACTACTAAATAACAAAAAGAAGTGACAAACTAAGAAAATCTCATCTGGCAAGTGAGGCAATTGAGTGAATTTTAAAACACATACTACAATAAAATACACACAAAAGTAAATTTGCAAGTCTAAATATTGTATTACATGCATATCAAAGACAAAATATTCTGTTTAGTAAATTAATTGTGGGTGTCCTGTGTAGCCAGCAGAATATGAATTACTCAGAGAAGTGTTCTAGCCAAAGATTTTAATGGGATATCTTTGGGGACAGAAATAGGAATACTAAGTCAGATTAGGGGTGTTATATTACTCCTAAATCCCATTCTCATTGTCTCTGTTCAGAAAGGATGGCCCAGAAGTGAATTCCATTACAGTGATTAAAATGGAACCAAAAATCCTTTTGTTTTCACCACAGATCTCATCCTTTAGTACACTCAGAAAACCCTTGATCTCAAGATTTAACCAGCTCTATAAGCCTTGTAAGTGCCTATATGGCAAATACAGATTTAAGAGATTTGGCAGGCCAAAGCAGATGAAAATGGCAAATAAATATTTTTTTTATTTAAATATTCAAAGTGAATAAAAAAAAAATCTATGCTACAGGAATCATACATTTAAAAACATTCAGGTCTATATAAAACATTTGGTCTATATAAATAAAATTTTATAGAAACATTTGGTCTATATATAAAAAAATCAGTAATTAACAGTAATAATCAACAGTTGGGGTAAGGGGGATATTTTAGTTTGGTTTGGTTTATTTAGACTTTTGGGGGGTTTTTGTTGGGTTTTTTTTTGTTTGGTTGGTTGTTTTTTTTTTTTTCCTGGTTCACATAGACTTTGGTCTTAAAACATGAATTAATTCAGAAGTTCAAGGACATGGTATGTGTGAGGTTAAAGTAAAAAACTGAAATAGTCCCTTCTACCTCTCAAAAATGTATAAATTCATATAAGTAAATCCAAAATGGCAAGAGTGTACCCTGTTTTGTATTTTTCTGCTTAACAGGAAGTTACAAGTGATTTAATCCTGTTGTTTATCTCGGCAGGAACACCAGACAGCCATTCACTCACTCCTCCTCAGTGGGATGAGGGAGAAAATCAGGAAAATGGTAAAACTTATGGGTTCGGATAAAAAAAGTGTAGTAGGACATAAAAGGAATGGCAAATAATAATTGTGAGGGTGATGAAAAAATGTACAAAACAAGCGATGCACAGTGGAATTTCTCACCACCCACTGACTGATGACCTGACCAGTGGATCACCAGCCAGCTCTCCCCAGTTTACATTCTTAGTGTAATTTTGTATGGTAAGGGATAACTCTTGGATCATTTGGGCCCATCTTCTTGCACACCTCCAGCCCTGCTCGCTGGCAGGGCAGCAAGAGAAGACAAAAAGTCTTTGACAGAGTAAGCACTGCTCAACAGCAATTAAAATGTTGCTGTATTATTAACATTATTCTTGCCCTAAATCCAAAACGCAGCATAATACCAGCTGCTAGGGAGAAAACTAACTCTATCCCTTCTGAAACAAGGACAATGTCTAATAAATGATGAACACAGAAAGGCAATAAAATTTATGTTTACATGATTGAAAATTATGTGTTTCAAAAATCTAGTATCCTATTCACTTATTCTACATCATATACCTTAATGGGAAATATGGATTGTCTATACATTATATTGTATCGTATTTCAATGAAAATATCTTGCTGCTCTCTTGCAGTTCAGTGTGAACTAAGCTCAGTCACAGAATTTCCTCTCTTTCATTTATGTGCACATCAGAAGTACTTTTGGAGGGTATCTTAAAGGAGCTCAGCAGTGAATCCAATTTAGCTAATCAAGTCAAATCCAGAAGAATTATTTCTAGAAGTCTTACTTCCTTGAACTCTTTCAAATGAGAGGAAAAAACTGCTATTTTTTTTACCTCTGCTTATCATTACATATCGAAATACTTAGAGAACAGAATTTCCTTTGGTGATCTCTAAAAAAATTTATTCATACACCTGTAGGCCAGAATGTCCTGCAGGGTTTCATTTTGTTAACAAAACTATGCATTCCAAATTAGAAATCCAGCTTATATTGGAGACTGGTATTTAGATCACTAGTATGAGAATTCATAGTCCCTTATAAATAGTGAGTGCCCTGTGGGGATTTTTTTTAATTGAAAAAAAAAATTATTAAAAAAATTATCTACTTGTGTATTTCACACAAAAATATGTATTTTTGTGTGAAGTACATAAGTACATCACCTCCTTTCTTTTTTTGATGATATTTTTGAAAAGAGGATGAGATTTCTAATCACCTATAACCTTTATACCTTTGAGATGATACCAAGTACAAGCAATGTATACATTGCTATGTCAAACCCACTGTTTGCTGCCTAGATCCAGAGCTTCAACTCTGTGTTTCAAGCCTGAAAACTCATTCTTCTCCATAAAATCACCAGTAGCCTGAATTTCTGATGGAAGTAACACAATATTTCTCTCGAGCCTAAGCTAACTCAGCTGAGCAAAGAAAGAAATAGACATTCATTCTGCTTACTGAACTGCAAAATTTAGAAATGTGGCTGAGCACCAGCACTGCACAACACAGCTTTAACCTACTCTTTGTGCTTTCTTGGCATACCTTTACTACCTCAGGATCAAATCAGTTGCTGCCTGAATAGCAAAAATAAGAATCATCCCAGCTTATTATTACATGACTACTTCCAAATCCTTCTCAGTAGTTATCTATGTAGCATTCAAAACCACTTAGTAAGAGAACCAAATTTTCAAAGAAAGCCAATTGCTAAATCAGGTAGCAATGACTAGCAATTTTCACTGAAGGTAAAATTCCTCACAGTGGGACTATGGGTTCAAGCACAAGCACACACTGTACATTTTGTTCCATCCCTAGCATGCTTCCTGACCATCACAAAGTTGAATTGACCTAAGTAGCACTCTCCACAAAAATGCATGACCCCAATTTGAGCCTTAGCATAGTCTACAGACTGTTCTGAGTAGGCAGCCTGGATATGGTTATTCTGCAGGTTTTTTGGGATGTCTACAGTGCCAAATAAAAGAGAATCAGGCAAGAAGGTACAGTGATAGACACTGAATTCTCAGTCTTTCTAACTTACATCTGTTCACCAACCAGGCCTCCCTAAGGTAAAGCAGGCTTATTAAGAGACTCTTTGTAATCACTGGAATGTGGAGTAGTGTGCTCTCACTATTTTTCCTCAGTAATATAGATACAGCTCCTAAATGGAATTGTCCATTCACAAACACCCTTCTTCTAATTTTTTTTATGTATAGAAATCTTGCTTTGTATCTGGGATTGCATTTTACATTAAACCCACCAACTCAGGTTCTCAGCTGAGTTCTGTCACTAGCAATTACTTTTCTTTCCAGTTGTTACTGGTTGAGAGCGAGTACAAGAGCAAAAGCTTGGCTCGTATCCCTTGGTGCAATCCCTCCCACCACAGTTATGCACACTATCAACTTGATTTGTTTAAAAATATTTACGTATTTCCATCCATAAAAATGCATGTCTTGCTAACATTTCACTGCAGGTTTAAATCAGCCTCAGAAAAATAATTAAATGAGTTAGACATTTCTGAGATAACAAATGAGAGCAGAACTAAACCCCAGAACAATAGCATGTACTCTTATTTCTGTCTAGTAGTTGAAATATCAGAAAAAAAGTCACATTTTATATGATTAATGTTTAGAGACTAATATTCTTTGCCTGTTTCACTCATCTGTGCATATGGTTGTTTGGGTTTTTTGTCGCTATTCTTTTCTGTTCATCTGTTCCCTCTTAGTTATTTGAAGGTTATTGGTTATAACCCCCTCCAGTAGATAATGAAAATAATTTTTCATATAATTTTAAAATAATTTTATCCTTTATCTTGTCCTTATCTGAATTTTTGGACCTCTTTTCCTTGGCAAGGGACGATATACAGAGACATATATGACAGATATTAGACAGTTTTCTTTGGTCCTAATAGTAGACTGAAATTATGTCTTTCCAGAACAGAATATGTGAATCACTAGACAGCTTAATATCAAGTGCTTTAATGAATGATTAATGAGGTATAACCAAAAAAAGAAAAAGGATTGATTTAAATAACATGGCATACTGTGATCAGATAAAACTCATTTGAACAAACAGAGCCAGGATTTTTGGTGGGGTCAGTCTTCAGAATCATACACCTCAGTGCAGATGTCAAAAAATTGACATGTTTTTATGTAAGTGAAGTGTCTCAAGTCCTCAGTAGTTAGAAGTTTGATTCAGTTTTGTGAAGATCATTGTTTAGTGCTTTTTGATATGACCTAGAGTATCTGGGGCAGACAGAGAGAAGTGGTAGAGAATTTGGAGAAGACCTCAAGCAACTGCTGGAAGTCAAGGAACACCGAGCAGCTGGAATGATTCCAGGCATCTGAGCACATGCAATTGAACCATAATCCTAGCTAAAGCTGGGAGTTATTCAGCTAAGCAAAGGCTGGAGTCCAAACTGATATGTAGAAAAGAAATAACAAAAAAAGTTTAACAAGAGGATTCTTAATTCTTTTAGCCAGGCAGTGCAATTTTTGTTTGTTTGGTAGCGACACAACTCATAGCACAACAATGCACAACTGGATAAAAGCCATCTATCTAAATGCTATAGATATAAAATTCACTGTTTTTCTGTATGTTCCCTCTCTCTATAAACAGCAAAAATAATCAAATTATTTGTGAGGAAAAATGCTGATTACAACTTAAGAATTAAATTTTCACAAAGAAAGTTTCAAACCAAACATTTTCAGTGATACCAGATAGAACTTGGAAAAACATATGCAGAATTAACCAGAATTATAGCCAGTTTCAATAATTACAGCCAGAATTACAGCCAGTTTCATGACTATCATTATGCAGGATGCAGTTTTTCAAATAAAATAGGAAACCAACACATACCAGTGAAGCTGTGCAACGGAAGAGGGAAATCCAGGGCACCAGGAATATTTCTCTGTCTGCTCTGAAGTAACCCTGACCCCCAGGAGAGCCCTGACTTGGACCCTCATTCATAGAGAAAGTTTCCTAGACTTCAAGATAGACTAGAATCCACAAAAGTATGAAATAAATTATAGAGTAGTGTAAGTTTGTCACTTGGTAAAAAATTTAAGTTTTAAGATTTTTAATATGTTGTAAATAGAAACAAAATAGAAAACACGAAGGGTCATCCTAAGTTTCCTCTTCATGCTTCTTCTTCCTTCTTCTTCAACTTGAGCGGCATTTTGTAATTAAGCAGAAAAATCCACATTACAAGCTTTGAAACCAGTTATTCAGTTAAAAAAGAAAATAATCTGTGTCAATTCTTAATTAAAAAGTTTAGTCTTTAAAAACCTTGCAATAAAAGATTAACCATTTTGTGCCTTCTATTGAAAAACTACCAAACTCACAATAGTAAAACTATTTTACTAATAAAAAAAATAATAAACACTTAAATCCAAACATAAATTACTATCTCAAATACCTTCAGTCTAAACCCAAAAAAACCCAACAACTAATACCCCCACACAAGAAAATTTACCAGCCTGCAAGATTCATATATGCAGACATGGACATGAGTACACAATCATTAACTCATTATCATGCACTGATTTCTACTGATAGTTACATCAATCTGTCATTAATCTGGCTGTTACTTAGAAATAAAAATCATGGCATTAGCAAAATGTAAGTGCTCGATTTTATTTTTTAAGAATAAAGTTTATTCCATGGTTCAACATGTTTTTATTAAATTGCTACTGAAAAATAAGCTATAAATGGGTTCTACAGCAAATTATCTATACTACATCAATTTTCCACCTGTGTATTTCTGTGGCTATTTGGAGCTTATGTCTACAAAACTAAGACATAAGCTTTGTTTTACTCCTTTGGCACAGCTTTTTTTACTTAACAGTTAATAATCTGTAAACCCTAGTTTCTTCTCATTATCAGTGGAAACAGAAGTCTGATGTTAGAGCTGAAGTAAATTAAATATCATGATAGATAATGAAAATCACAGACAGGCTATTTTAGGTTTTGATTTCTTCTTATACTTCACAGATCTGCAAGTGAAAAGGCATAATATTAAGCCATTTAGAAGGAGGACCTTCTGGAACACTTTTCACTTTATAAGAATATGCTACTTGACATTTCTTCTGGAGGGCCATTCAGAAGACATTATAGGAAAAGCTGCATTGAAATAATCTGTGATGCCATCATGAGCAAAATTGTGACTATACTGTTAGAGGTACATTTCTTTTGCTACCCTATTGTGAGTGAATAAATTGGTGATTTATCCAGTGAACTGATTCCAGAGAATGGAATTCAGGAGACAGCCAGTGGAGGTGACCCACCAGCAGTGCTGACTGACACACTGCTTTCCCTTATCCAGCAGCAGCATGATAAAGCAACTTTTCTCTTCTGCTTGGTGACATTTCTAGCCCTCACATCAGCGGACTCGAGTGAGTGAGGAAAAGCAACATCTGCTGTGTAAAATTCATGAAGATTAAGCTGACAGCAAAGCCAATATTGTGTGACTTCATAAAACTAGTATGCTTCTAGCAACAATTGAAAGGAAATTAAATACAGAAATAAAATAGAAGGAAGCCTTTACTTTTGCATTAGGCATTGCTCTGTAGATAATGCAAGTGAAAAATGGTCCCATATACTCAAAAAATTGAAACATTAAAAATAGATTTCCCTCTTCAGCAGCTGCATATGTACTTTTTCCTTAAATCAGAGGATTCTAAATTGATCTAGAATATGATATGACAGTAGACACCTATAAAATTTAATGCAGAACTCAGTATGAAACAAAATCCTTCAGTATTTATTTATCTCATAATGGACCATAGCAATGTTTTCTGTAGAACAGCTTTTGTGGGGAGGGACTCTCTGTGCAAATATATTGTCATGTCCCATCTCTCCTTCCCCCTCCCCTGCAATACAAACGATATTATGCAGAACCTTAATATAACTTATATAACTTATAGCCAGGAATCTCCTTATATTAGTGAGACCAAGTATCAGTCACAAAAGCATACCTCCAGTCTTTATCTGTGACTTTTTTTGGCCCCATCCTAGAATAAGAGATTGCCACAAAACATACCACAGAAAAAACATGGATCCAGAATCTTCTGCATTATTTACCAAGTTTTTCTTAAGGTCCAATACATACTCTTTTAATTTTCAGAATATATCCTTCAGACAGAATGCCAGTATAAACTCTATTACATAATTTATGCCACACTTAAGTCTTGCACTGAAAGCTCTCCAGTCACTGAGATTGTGTGCCAGCACTCTCCAGAAGACAAGTGAATTCTTAATGAGGTTAAAACAAGGCCTTCCTGCCACAGAATTTGCTCCTTGTCCCCATTCTCAAGTTGTCATTTCTTTCCATGATTTCTGTATAACTATACTTCTCTGGTTATATTCGTGTAGTAAGGCTGCTTTGCATAAATTGAGACTTACAGTATATGAAGGACTGTGTTTTTAAATCTTCTTTGCCTCCAAACTATTCTTAAAATAGTTCCCATTGCCTAGTCTTGTCAAAATGCATCATGCCTGTTTTTCAAAATCTTCAAGAGAATTAAGGCATACTTGAAATATGAAAGTGGTTGAGGAGCAGACATGTACATTACTTGAGAACAGGTTTCTTGGTGCATAAAGAAGTGAACTATTTACAATCAGAGTCTTCTCAGAAAGATTTGCTAGAACAATTCTTTAGATCCCATTGGGTCTTTGAATGTGATAAGATTACAACTTTTCTCAGAAAAGCTAGCTTCAAGTTCAAGTAGCTGCCTATGTTATTTCTCTGCAGCATTACTTATTCAGATGCAATCAAGTACCATGGAGAATATTATAAAATAGAAGAAGCCTTTTTTGAAATTCCTGAGAAAGCCTGGCTCATACATTTTGCAGCTGTAATATGTGCGCAAAAGTCTAATTATAGTAATCCTAATCTATGCAGACTATGTTATTAAACGTGACATATATTTTAATTGTTGACAGATGGCTTTGAACCATGTATAAATATTTATAAAGTCACACATATTCCTATAGCTAGCACACACAAAATTTCCAGGTATATTAGTCTGTCTTTTCTGAGTCCTTTTATATGCACATGCAAACTCAGGATTTCCATTTTAATAACTATTTTATTGTTTAGGTTATCTGAAGACAAAAAAGGACCATTTTCTTTTTAAAGTGAAATGAATATTGCATAGATTACAGACAGTTTTGATTACTGTGGAAATCAGAGTACTTTCTCATCAGTACATTGTATTGTGTTAGCACATGTGCTCACAGTTATTAAATATTGCCATTGTGCTGTTTATTCATAGTCACCCATCTTCTCTCATCTCTACTGAGAAGATTTCAATAGAAACTCTAAAATCTCCATGAACAGTGCATAAAAACAGGCTCAATCCAGCAAGACTATTCATTAACACACAAATCTAATGCATGTTCCTCTTATTTAGAACTCAGATATCCTCATGTAGCTGGTTATTAAGAAAACACCCAAAACAAGTAGAAAATGGGTAACATTTACAAGAACAACCATCTAGGAAATACATTATATGAGCTCTTAAGAGATGTCTAAGGGTAGGCTTAAACTAATGAATAAAGTGAAAGCTGAGGGATCCCACAAGTCAGAGAAACTGCTTACACATCTTTTCAGCTGTTAGGGGGGACTCATTCCATGTAGCTTTAGAAATCTAAACTTAGGCATCTGTCTCTACAGAAAGAAAGGCAAGTCCAGTGGGTAATTCATCTCAGCCTAAAGTTATCTGTAAGATGTTTATTGAAGTCAAAAGTCGGATTCTTTGCTGATACATGGTTTTGCAAAAAATCCCAACCCACCAACCAACCGGCCTGCCAAACAACCGCAACCAAATCAACAACAGAAAAAACTTGTGCAACTTTACTTTTTATTTTCCCCTCACTGTATGACATTTGTATTCAACTTAAACACCTCCAGGCTATTTATGTGGCACTAGTTACCTTTCAGAGTCACTAGAGCTTTTAGAGTCAATGGAAAGAAACAGGAACATTCAAAAGCCTGACCTCACCCTAAAACAAATCATGCAGGGAGGTATGGACATATGCATTACTGATTTTGGAAGAGCATAATATGGTGCTACATATTCCAAAGAAGGTTAAATTTTTTTCTGCGTGGATTCTTTCACTAAAAGCTCATTGTGGCACAAACTGTCGTCTTGCAGAAAATGGAGGGAGGAGGCAGCCATTTAAAACAACAAAGTGAAAATTAGAAACCTTAGAAATTAACTTTAAAAACTGCAGCCATGAAGTGATAGGATACTAAGTCCTGTCAAGAGGGTGTGATAATTTCTTCCTTGAAAGTCTGGTGAAGGGATGAATCAGCAAGGAAGAAAAGAAAATAAATGTCAGCCATTTAATGTCAGTCTTCCTACTGTTTCAAAGGTATAGAGAGACTATTTTAAAATTTGTGAGAGTAAATTAAAAAGCTATTTGTTAAATTCATTTTCCTTACACTTAATACAAATTGTTTTGACAAGTTGTTATGCATTTTTAGCACAGTGACAGTAAGCTTTCAGTTCTTTTCTTTTTATCAAAAATATTTCACACAAAGTGTGCCAACAATCCAACATCAGAAATAGATGAATCAGCAACCTAAAGAAATACAAAAATATATTGAATTCCTTTGAGATGAGCCATATTTATTGTATTTTATTTTCTCTCATACAGAGCATCTAATTGGGGAAATACTGCAAACTCCTATTCAATGTAGTTATACATTTTTCATTTTATTAGAAGTATGAATTTCTACCACTAAAAATTTTCATACAAAAAAAAAATCATTGTTGAAGCCAAGCATAAATATGATATACTTTTTGCAAGGCATTTTGGGTGTTCTTCAATTTCTTATAATCCAATTACATATCTGCGTGTCCTAACTTCTCTGGAGATAATATATGACAGATGGAGCCTGATTTTTTTTTTCAAATGCTAGTAAAACTTATATATTGTACTTAACCTGACACAGATTTCATTATTGCAATGTGTTCATTTCTGCATAGTTTTCTAATGTAAATTCATGTAGAAACAGGAATCACTAAGAGATCAAGTATTAATGTCAAAAAATATAGAATGCCTTTGACAAAATATAAGACACAATATATAAAAATGTTAAGTCTGAGGTTTATTTTCAAGAGTTCAGTGTTCCCATTTCTCTTTATATCTTTCAAAAATTGAATGTGTAATAATTTACAATCCTAGAAGTTGTTCAGGTCAAGACTTTTACATACAATCAACTGGATATGCACAGTATAAATCTTAGTAAAATACAGTTGTGTTTCTAATAATAGAGCTTCAATCCACCACATATAATGAAATTTGATTTTTTTTCTTTTACTGTAGTGTTCTTTTGCAGGCAGGGCCAGGCTATGCTGCTCCATAAATTGCGAAGAAAGCAGAGCAGTTCTAATGAGAGCTGGTGCATTACAGTGCAATACTGGGGGCTGCCAACTCTCATGCTCCAGCCTGGAAAAAAATTACCCCATTAATCACAGAATCATAGAATAGTTTGGGCTGGGAGGGACCTCACAGATCAGTTAGTTCCAGTCCTCCTGCCATGGGCAGTGACACCTTTCACCAGAACAAGTTGCTCAGAACCCTACCTGACCTGGACGTGAACACTTCCAGGGATGGGATGTCCACCCCAAGAGGCAAATGCCCCCAAGAGGCAAAGATTATTTGTACAAACACAGCCTTAGGGAAGAAGATGCAGCTCAGAAATCAAGCATTTACGTGCCTCACCCCATGCTAAAATTCTGTCAAGAGAAGAACAGATATCACTTAGTATATTTCATACAATTACTTATTTATTAGGGTTTTCATGCACAAACTTAGAGACTCAGGCTGAATCCCACATCCTGTTCACAATGAATCCCATCCATATTTTCTCCTATTACCCTAAATTTTATACTATAATCTAGTTCCATTTAAAAAGACATGTTCTCAAGATATTCTTACAAAAATGTATCAGTGAAGAAATAATTCTTAATATTTCATGGACCCAAAAAAGTTATATTAACTGAAGAATAAAGTTCTTCCTCCTCAAAGATCCTGTATTTTGATGTAGAGACACCCTCGCTGGAATAAGCTGAACTAGGATTTCTCAACTTGTACTTCAATCATCAAACTATTATTTGGGGGGAAAGAAAGACAAAAGCAACGGCTTTTTCTCTTAGATCATTGTTTAAAGACTGTACTGTTTAGAATAAGTGATTAAATTATCATCTCTGCCAATGTGAAGGAGCAAACCCCTTCCAACGGCTGGAGGGGAACCAAAATAAGCCAGATAGAGATGAGCCCCCCTCCCAGCCATCCCATAAAATCTTAACCAATGGGCTGGGGTTTATCTGTCTTCCAGACTCTCTGGGGAAAGATCTCCATGGATCACTTCTTATCCTGAAGGAGTTATTTCCTAAGAAATGTGAGACACTTCTAGGATGCAGGGGAAGAACCTATTGAGATTGTATAAAGCTTAATATGAGATGCTTAGAGGCAGAAACAGAGATGGGGAAACACAGAGATCAAGGGGTTCTGAGGAGGAGAAAACATGGCAAAATAAAGGGGCAAAGAGATTAAAAGGGCCTGTTAATTTCAAACAGGATCTCATCTGTACATTTAACTATCTATGCTCTATATATGACATGCACAGCCTGCTCTGTTCTCCATTTGTCTCCCTCTCTAAGTGTTATTGAGGGTGAGATACTGGACAGGTCAGAGGGTCAATGAGTTGGTTAGTAGAAGGGCCAGGAGGCCATTTGCACATCCATGTCAGTGTGGGAGGCCACCAGAGACCAGAGGATCCCAGACTGATATTGAATGCCTAGGGGTAGTTATCAAAAGGGTCTCTAGTCTGTGTGCCTGCAGGTATGGATAGGCAAAGGGCATCTGCCCCAGCAGCAGTCAGACTGTAAGCAGGATGGCATGCTCAACTGCCAGCAACAGGGGACATCAGATTTCAGTTCGTGGACAAGATAGTTGTCCAAAGGCTAGTTATTGAAGGAATATTGTGTACGTGTGTATGTATATATACACTACATATGTATATATAATGCACAAAAATATATATAATGCATAAAATATATATATATACAGTACATATATATATTAATATATATACACATTACATATACAAATAAATAAATATATATAGATCTGTACTTTTCATTAACAGGTTTTCGTCCTGACCAGTCAGACAAGTGAAGAGAGTGAGGTAGTTGGTGCATTTTGTGTCTACATGAGCACCATGTTTTCTATCTATGTTGACATGTTGCATGTAGCCCTGTTGTGTGTTTATACACATTTCCTTATTGGTACCGACTGAACCTGGGAACACGATGTTGCAGCAGGTTTGACAAGCCCTAATATTAGGCATTCACATTAATGAGGCTTTTTTTAAGGACACCACACTCGTGGTCCATGTGTGTTCAGCAATCTTTGAGAATGATTGCAAAAATGGGCTTTCCAGGACTGCTGCAAAGAGAGACATCTTATTTTTGTGTCTGCAGTTGCAGAACTTTGTGGTTGTCACAAAGCTCTTCTGGGTAAGACAACTTAACACATGCAGAAAGCTTCCCATTGAAAATTTTAATTTAGATTCTCACCTTCTTGGTTTTGGGTTTTTAGATTTTTGGTTTTTCTTTTTATTTTCAGGGTTAGAGGGGGTCCATCTACCCTTTAAGGAAGGTGAACAGAATCCTGAAGAATGGCATTGATCACAGCAAGTACCCCTATCTGGTTAGTAGGTTGTGCAAGTTCCACATTCTATAAGAGCCCTCTGTATACTGGTGAATAAAAGATAACAGTACAAAGATAATATAATTTTAAAAATTCCCTGTAAGCCACATGACATTCCTCCTGGCATGAACTTCATTCCACAGAGCATTTACTTTCAATGCTTGATGTTGATATCCAAATTCAGACATATTTTTCTCTTTTTTTTTTTTTTTCCCACAAATAAGAAAAAGCTCCAGGCCAGAACCTCAAGACACTGTGCATGTATAAAAGAGCATTTATGAAAATTTCATGCAAATTATAAACAATTGCATCGTATATCAAAGGCTGTATATTGGCCAGCCTCTGATATTCTTCAGTATACTTCTATTGTTTTAAAACAGTTTTGATATAAACCATCACTCCTGTTCTACTATAGCATTAATGAAAGCTAGAATTCCAATAGCTTCTTCTTATTCCTTTAGAACACTCTCTCACTGTTGTGTTCCTACTTCACAAGCCAAATCTCAACTATGCACTACTTGGTACATATCACTAAATCAACACAAATTAGGGTTACTATCTGGCCAAATTAGATATAGAATTAATAATTCACTTGATGTATAATTTTGAGAAGACCCATTGCCTAACTAATTAAAATGTAAGTGTTGGCAGAGTAGATTACATATACTACAAAATCCCAGAGACACATTTGTGTTCCTGCCTAAATTTCAGCCCTACTTATCTGAAATTAACCTTTTCATAGGTCTTTTTAACCTGAAAAATCATAAATGGAATTGTTTGTTAAGGTAAATTTCCTAATTTCCTTCCCTTAACTTGCAAAACCAGGAACAATTTGAAAGAAAGTAGTATTTGCATTGCCATATTTTACTGAATTTAAACAAAAAGCCTTTACTCTCCAATTTATACTCACATAACACTGTGAGGATACACCCTGTAAAATACACAAAAAAAACCCCATTCAAATACTCAGCTCTAAGAGGATAATCATATGTGGCAAAAAATACAGGTTGCAGTAGCTCACCACATCTTGAGATAAAACATATTCTCAATAATAAAACCCATCTGCTTTCACTCTCTTGCTACTTCTGTTATCTCATTGAGTCACTATCTCTTTTACCAGATCACTTTTCTCTGATTTACAGCTTGCAAGCAGCATTAAGTCAGGACTTTTGAAATGAGGGCCAGCTATTACAGCAGATAAATATATTCTATCAAGAGAATTCAGAGCAATATACGATACAAGAGAACATAATTTCACCTATGTAATTTTGACACTGAGGCCTAATTTTCAATTATTCAATTATTCCGTTGAGTTATTACAGTTTTAGGTGTTTTGTGACAATCAGCAAAAACTAATTAGACGTAAAATTATAAGACATTCATTTTCAAACACTTTATTACAGTGTAAATGCTGATATTAGCAGATTACACAGCATTTTGTTTGGTTGCTTCATTAAATGATTGCTAGAGAATGCTGTAAAAGCAGTAACATTTACCCACTAATACCTTCAGAGTCCATAGTAGATGCAGACTACTGCAGGAAAGACACAAATTATGTACATTTACTGTCAAGCATACTAGATAGATAAGCAACCACTGTTTACATTCACAAAGTTGCAGAGTGATGTCAGAACTGCTTTTTGTCAGTAGGAACTACAAAATATTTCTGGACATGAATGAATTAACAGAAATGGTCCAGCATATTAGCTCAGAATTGTAAACCATCATCTCCACAAAACAAAATCAAATACGAAACCACCCCCAAAACCAAAACCAAAAAACCCTCAAATCTGAAGAGAACACTAAGGTAGCAAAAAAAAAAAAAAAAAAAAAAAAATTCCTAACAGCAGCCAAATATATCAGTGGAATAATTCTTTCATCAGTGGAATAATTCTTTCAATGGAGACAGTACTTTTTCAAGGCCAAATGCTCCAATATCTGCAAGACTATACATATTAATTTTATTCTGCTATTTCCATACAGTTATCTAGCTTTAAAGTACCACCAATTTGCTTTAATATCTCTTTGCTTTAATAATTTGTTAATATCTCTGTAGCAAATTACTACCCTGCTATTCAGATTTTTCTTCCTGTAACATGAAGATTATAAAAATTAAGCCAAATATATTGGTATGACACACTACTGGAACAAAACACATACAGAACCTTTTCTTAACCCTTGCAAACAATCTGTTGAGATACTGTTTATTCCAGGAATCTGATTTAATAGCAAAAAAAGCTATTGAGAAGCAAAACAGAATAAAAAACAGCTGGCTGCATTCCTGCCAGGCACTTTCACAGTTCATAAACCCCCAAAACACAAATGAAATACATTAACATCAAGCAATTCTTAGATTTCGACAAAAATCTTTAACTTCACAGCTGAAAAATATAGCATAATCTCATTTTTCCTGAAACTGACTCACACTCTATTGAAAGTCTCCCTGCAAAACAATCAGCATGCTGAGAGATTCAACAACAACAACAACAAGAAAAAAGTAAGTACAGGACTAATTTGCTTCTTCCATGAAATCACAGGAAAATATTAAAGATTACAGCTTAATCCAGAGCTACTGTATTTTCTCTGCTTTGAAGGCAGGCCATGTAAAGGAATGATTACATTTTTATATGAGACAGAATAAGAAAGTATAGACAATGACAGAATGCATAGAATGCTATGGAAAGTTAATATTTCAACACTGATACAAAGCACTTCTATTATTTCCCTTTCTAACTTTAAAAGAAAACTCACCACATATTGACAAAGCTGCACTGTAACTGTACCAATGGTATATTAAGTAGTCTACACACTGAGGACTCATTTTAATGTTGCACAAATAATAAGCAGAACACTTTCAAAGACAGCCATGGAAACTGAAAAATGCATTTTGCTAAAACAAATAAAACCTGAAATTTTTGTATGGCCTAGAAAAAATGCCTGGAATAGGTGTTGTCTTCATGCTTAATTCATTTTTGAGTCTAGAAATTTTTTCTCAAGTCAGGGTTTTACTTGCATAATTAACTTGCATTCTGAAGACCACACAAAGGTGTCCATACCATTTAATAAACAAGTTGTGGCCATTGCTCAGTTCTCAGCCATAATCATCCCTACTTTCCTAAAAATGTTGCAGAATCATCTACAATATCCTCTAGCCTGTATCAGCTGGCAAGAGCCACAACTCACAAAGAAGAAAATAATATTTAAATTGTAGTTTGTCTAAAGTGGACACTTAGTTGCCTTTGTGCAACCTCCTAGTGTGGATACAGCCATCCAATCTATCAGTTGAATACTTTGTGAATCAACATGAATCCTTTATTATAAAAGCAATATTCACAAACAGATGACAGAGGTGTTCAGCAGTTATCACATAGCTGTTGAAACCCAGAATTAGACTGCCCAGTGTACAACCTCAAATTCATAGAAAAGGAAGCAGGTTAAATTTGAACAGCAGCTCTACTCTGAATGCTGATACTCTTTATTGCAATAATTAGCCTCATTGAGTTTCTATTCCTAAAAAAATTAAAAGCAAAGAGCTTAATAGAAATCTTTTTTAAATCAATTAGAAGACTTTATCTGGTTACTGAGGCTCGTGAATCATTCCAAAAGCATGAAATAGGTGCAGTCTGAGAAAGTGAAAGTTTTAAGCAGAAGAGCATAATTGTTTTAAATCTATCCTCTGTAAAAACACATGAATGATTTCCTATGCAGTACTCAGACTAGAAGTAATTGTCAGAAATCAAAATCAATAATACAAGAATCAAGAAAGATATATATTACATTAAAAATGTGTAACAACCTCCTCAGACAAAATTTGAAAATTGAGTTATGTGAAACTTTTCATGCCAAACACAAAGAAATACCAGAGAGTTCACTTTCAAATAAGTGTTTTCTCTTTTGAATTCATTGTTTGGCTCTAGGTAGGCCATATAGGCCATAGCACTACTCAGCTTGGAATTCATGATTCATATCGTTCTCAGTTAAATATTTCCCAGACAGCCATTATTGCCTACCAGCATAAAGAAGAAGAAATCAGCACAGTAGAATGATTTTTTTTATTATTTTTATCAGTGAAGCTAATGTCAGGACCTTTAAACCATCTGCTGTGTTTAAGGAAAAAGTATGGACAAGTGGCGATTTTGCTACTGAAAAAATTTTAGAGGAGAAACATATGTTCCAATGGCAATTTTCCCCCAAGTGCAGAAGGAAAGAGGCAAACAACATGTAAGCTGCACAGTTACTGTTCCAGAGTCTTGCATATTCTGAATTGCATTCCAAGATATTCAGGGGTTTTTTTCTACATATGCTGGTGGTCAAGGGAGCACAGAGGACTGAGTAAGTAACCAAATTGTCTTAGGATGTATGCACAGTTCAAAGTGAACACACAAGCATTCACATGCTGAACCAGCCATCTGATCACTCAGACACATTCTGGATAAACATCCTGGAAACTAACCTGGCAAAAAAAAAAAAAAAAAAGTCTGGTTTCGTGTAGATGCAAATTATAAACTTCCGTCTCTGCTACTTGTACTATTTCATGGCTTGTCCACACTTTAGGAATATCCACTTAGAAGAACTGTATAAGACCCAAGGCATTAGAAGTGGGCACAGGGTGTTTTTCAAGGCTGACAGAATTTTTTTCTTGCCCCATTTGGAACTGACCCATTCTGAAGCACTCAGTATCATATAAGCAACTGTGATAGCTTGCCTTGCCAACATCTCTGCTGCAATTATTTCCCTTCCTCCCCTATGTTACTGTGAATAAAAAGACAGACCACTTTTTGCACCTGAGCTTGTGCTGAAGCCTGTCTTTTCACAGGGCACATGAAAAAGAAAACAGAGAAAGAATCTCCCAACTGATTAAAAAAATTATCTGAGAGATATGCCTATGACCTTGGCAATGCTTATTAGCTGAGGACAAAGAACCAAACCTTTCTGTAACCTTCATATGGCTTTAAGCAAGCTCTGACTCTAAGGTATAGCAATTCTTTCATGGGAGTTTTTTAACTTCTGTGTCCAGAATAGCATGAGGAAGCTGTGCCAGCTAATTAGATACGTGGGGTTTATGCATTACAATCAAATACTTGGGGCATCTTTTCTGGTTGTGGCATGTGACTATGTGGTGGTGCCTGGTGGTGTAAAGCCCACCTGAGTTACTGCTGAAGGTCTGCAGAGACCCAAGGAGCTCAATGTAGATGAATCACAGAACCACCTAAACAAAGCTCTCCCTAGAGCGAAGCAATCCTGAATGATGTATTGGAGAAAGATTGGGTTTTACATACGTAACAAATACATTCATGAAAATAGCATTTACACATACATTTGCTGTGTTTTACGGTCCTCACAGAAAGCACTGATTATAAATCAGGGCAATGCAGTACACAAGTCATTTAGAGGCCATCCATGTGAAAGGAAGACATCATGAATACCTTGTGTAGAGAACACAGCTGCTACTTCTTATTTAGCAAAACTGACCTGATATGACTGCACACCCTGTTAGGGTTTGCATAGGACATCAGAATTCCCTTACAGTTTCTTGTACTCAGCAGGCATCATATGCAGTGCCTAAGGAAAAACATTCTTTAGAAAGGATTTTTGAAGGAAAATGTAATCAGAATTCTCGTTGCAAAAATTCTTGTGAAAACTGCTAAGGAATATGGTACTCTCAAAATTAAATCTCTCAGTGCAATGAAAATTAATGGGGGTGGTATACTCTTGCCTGAAATACAAAGCTAGAGACATATTTGTAGAAGTGACAGGTGGGAGGTTATAATGGGCAACATGCCCATATCAAAAGGGAGAGACAGAAATGTCTTCTATGAATTTTAGTACTACTATTGTGAGTGCAGGCAGAGTACAATAGAAACAGAGCATAGATTTTTACCAGGATCACATTCTCCCTAAACAGTATCTCCTAGTGCTACTGTAAGGAGCAAGAGTAGTGAACTCAATGGACCACAAATCTAAATGGAAAGGATTTTCTGGTGCTCTTAATCATTTGACACTGAAGGAATAGCCATTTGGGAGGAGTCAACATAACAGAACACCCTTTGTGTAAAATAACTAGTATTAGTTTTTGGTAAAGGAAAAAAATAATAAAAAACTTTAGACAATAGATGAACAGCTCTGAACTAGGCTAGAATAAGTATGATGCGTATTTTAATATATTTTTGTATTTTGCATTTGTCAGTAAATGAGGAAGCGAAGGGAGTCGACCCATCCTAATTGATCAGCATCGAACTCTGATTTATTGATTCAACTTACACACTTTTATAGTGGTGTTAATCAAGCTCATACATATTACAAAACCCGAGGTCATCATTGGCCACAGATTACACACCAACCCCTACTTTGTTGCCGAAACCTGTGGTTTTCTTGTTGAGACTAATACTTGTTTTTCTCATCCTGTTATTGACTTATTTATCATTCTCAATGTTTTCCACCATGCCTTTCTTTCTCACCACTTCCTCAAGAACGTGGTGTTTACTGTTGTTACGAAAAAGCCTGAGAACTTGCTGCTTACAGCTGCCTTTTACTTTTTAACCAGCTGTATGTGTTCATGGCCTTTTTTCCTTAAAGCCATGTCTGAGCAAAATTCTCCAACAAGTAAATATAGCCTATTTCTGACTAACATCACATTCTGGTTTTTAGCCTGGGGATACAAAGAGTCTTGCTATACTGTGTTCCTCCAAATTCATACAGCATCTGATGACATAGATATCATTGAGTATAAGCATGTTAGTTAGCTTCAGACATATGAATTATAAGCTCATGGGGACACAAATGCAAGGCAAATATTTGCACAGAAGTGGCTCAGTAGGAACATTTGTATTTGAAATAGCGTTTGAGCATTTGGATTAAGAACCAAAGCTGAGTGGGAGGGATGAAAACAGATTATACCAGACACAGATGTCTTTCAGTAATATGCCTTGAGATGCATAACCACAAAATTTATGAATTTACACTGCAGACTTTACCTAGTGAGAAAACTGAAAGAAAAGATCAGGTTCTGGGAATTACTTCATTTGAATATTTCACAATTGTCTTCATATTAATTTGTCCTTCAGCTTTTAAACTGAAGTTTTAAAAAAATAATGAATCTGATTGTGCAACAGTCACAAGTGCATTAATTAGGAGAAATGTTTTCAAGAAAACATTATTCATTTATCTCTTTAGACACCTACATTACACAAAAAGTCAGAATTAAATACTCTAAGAAACTGGGTAAGGGTTAAGCTGCTTACAATCTTTAAACAGAGTTAGATCCACTGGTGTTACTCTAACAAATTTCTGTTTAGTCATACTAAAAAAAAGTCATATTTTTTTTTCCATATGCAAGACAACATTTACGTAATGCAAAAATGAAGGAAAAAATAATTTCTGCATTCCCCTGAATTGGGACGTTCATGACAGAACATGCACTACTTTCTGCAAACTTCTGGATTTTTCAGCTATTTGGCTGCATGTCCAAGCATACTACAGATGATTCAGAAGTATATAACCTAAGATTTATTATTTCTAAATATAATGCAGTCCTTCCACCAGACTAAAATCTAGCAAAATTGGTCAAAATATTAAAATCCTGATTTTTGGCATTCTCTGTTTTGCTGTTGGTTGTTATCTTGACATACATATATTAGATACAGTAACTAAAAGACAAAACCCCATTTGGGTATAAAACCTTTGCAGCCATATATAAACTTTGGTAATACCTTTAAGGGATGACTAAAAATTTCTATACAGGATAACCTCTGATATTGGTTGTCCTATTAAAAATGCAGACAGAGTATGCTGCTAGCATTCAGGCTGAAGGATGGTTTTAAGCTCAAGTCAACCTGCCAAACAGGTCCACTCCTGCCTGGGTGGTGGTGGTTCCTGACATGCAAGAAAGGAAATACAGTTATGCTTTTGTTAAAATATGTCTGGCATTGATAAATGAAAATATTTAAACTCGCAAATATCTTGTCAGTGACATGAGAATGGTAGTTGTCAGAGGGACTAGAAATATGACTGATGGACAGAGAGAAAAAGAGAGTGAAAGAAAGAAGGAAAGAAGGAATGAAGGAAAGAAAGAGAAAAAAGAAAAGAAAGAGAGTAAAAAGCCCCACCTGCCTTTTCCCAAAACAACATGAATGTTAATCCAGATTCCACAACCAAACTTCCATTGCTTTTAATGACATAATGGGGTCTTCAGTCATAGAAAGACAGCCACATTTCTGTGTAGCACCAAGAACCCATTTACACTGAGGAAAGAAATAGCCACCTAAAACTAAAAGTTTTTGTGCATAATAGCTTTTTATGAAAAAGACATATGACCCAATTTCATTTTGACAGAAACCATGCAGTGAAATGGCCATCTGAGGTAAAATGCTCCCATTAAAATTCATTTGTGCTGTGAGCTTTAATTCTTAATAGAACTTGGGCCATACAGAATTTAGGTACAAATGCAGTTATTAAATCATGCAGAACTTAGCACAAAAGTTCTACTTTCACTTTGAGTCCTTCACTTGAAGGAAGAAATTGCCTACCATGACATTTGCTGTAGTTACAACATGACTGAAAGGCAAAACCCTTCCAGGCAGGAAAGGGAACAAGTCCAGAAGAAAACAGTAAGTCAGTAGAGTTTTTCAAAGGTTTTGATTTTAAGCAGGCTGACTACAGGCCCTAATACAGCAAAACACTCTACATGCTTACCTTCTTGAATATTTCCATCAAAGTCAATGAGATAATTCAAGTACTTGCAGGATGAAACAAGCATTTGAGCCATTTATACCACTGAAAAATCAGCTTGAGCAAAGAATAGCCTAAACATTATGAACCTTATTCTTGATAACTGCAAATTCCTGTTATCCTCTGAGTTTGTTTTAACTCCATAGACTTACAGCCATTGATGGTGTAAGGGCATATAAATTGTTTAAATGCAACTTCTTGGGAAAGGTGCAACCATTTAATCATTATTTTATCTCTAACAAAGTGGAAAGATAATTTAGAAAGTTATAAATAAAGCCTTGTTTACACAGTTATTTGTAATAATATTCCATTCATTTATAGCATTTAAAGTAAATAATTTATTAAAATCGAGCTAATAGATTCTGCAAATTTTATAATATAGTAAGATCAAGAAAAACAGCTAACCTATTCACAAATAGTCATCTTACAGTTTTTCTCAAAGACCCAAAACTATTAAAGATATGAAACATGCTAAACTACAAAAATCAAATAAAAGGGATTTAAAAATTACATTATTTAAGCATTGAAATAAATTGTGTGCAAAACCACCCCAGAGAATACAATCTATACTGAATTTATTTCTTTCTTATTTTGTGCTTAAATATATGACCTGGCCTCTACTGACATTTTTAAATGCTACTTTTAGAGTCATGTCATGCTTTAAATAATTCCAGTTTGAAATAATTGATTCATGAGCAGTTTAACTGATTTACTTCCCTACCAGATGGCACAGAAATGTTCTGTATCATGAGCTGTGTTACTGGATCTGGCTAAAAGACTGGATTACTTTATGCATTGTACCTGTAGTGCCTTTTAGTAATGAGAGCCCTGTAAATTAGCTCAATAAATGAATTTGGCATTTATCTTTCAACAATCACTGATTTTCAGACTACAGGAAAAGAAAAATGGTTCTGGATTTGTGTTAGCAGCTATAGTATAAGTTCCCTCCTAGGTATCATGAACATATACCTTGAACAGCCTCATTTAGTGTGATCAAATACATAAATGCAAGCAAAACCCTCACTAATAGTTCCCCCTAGGGGATATGTAAACCCTGAGAAGTGAAAAAGATTATTATATAATTAAAAAATATTAAAAGGGATCAGTCTCAAATTCTGTATTTTATTATTCAAATTGAAAGAAAAAATATTCTGGCATAAATTTTTGGACCCTTACAAAGTGCCATATAAAATTTTCTCTATCGAAATCTACTTCCATTTAACACAGTAATGCTTTAAAACATTAACTACATCCAAAACTGTAAACATGTAAACTTCATCAGTTTAAGCATAGAGTTAAATTCTTTCTCTTTCATTGCCTGATGCTACATAAAAATTTATGATATCAATATAGGAAACACAGAATCAGGAACTTTGAGAAAACACACTACTTTATCCATTCAAATCATTAAAGAACCACATATGATTGAACATTTTGCTGGCATCAAGGTAGACACACTAGAATTATGTCATTCAAGCAGGAAAAGGATGCTGCAGCCACAGAAGTGCCTTCCTGGAATGTTGAAGAAAAACTTTGGAAAGTTGATTTATTAAAAAACCCCTGTTGACATCTGCCAAAAGAGAATGGCAGCAGCTTTTAAATCCAAACTGTCTCACACAGATAGTGAAAGAAAAAAAACTGACAAAGTGTTTATGCCCAGAGCTGCTGCTACAGTGAGGAGAGTATTCTGTCCTTCAGAAATATAACACTATGTAAAGCGATAAATGAGCTGATAGAAGGTATGCAAAAAAAAATTTCATATGAAAATTGAGTTCCATAATCATGACAAATATTATCTAAGTCAGGTGTGGTTTGCATTATGAGCTAACTGCTGTGGGTTTGGGTTTGTGAGTTTGGAGTTTTTTGAATTTTTAATCTGAAAAAAAAACAGCAACTGCAAAGAAAAGCATTTTTGTTGGCTCCTCACCTACAATTTGAGAGCAGTGGGTAAGTAAAAAGCTGAGACAAGGGACAAACATAAAAGATGCTAATATGTCAACCCATCACCTGATCCTTCCCAAAAAGGGAACCAAATAACAAACAGAAGCTGGAGGCAAACAAATCAACAGATGGAATTTATTCAGAGAGGAATTACCTTGTGAAAACCATATCAGGCATGAAGAATTGATACTTTACCTTTGAGGTTTGGAAGTAACAGTCACTCTGTCTCAAATCCAGCGGGAGCATTTCCACTAAGGGCATTTATACCCGATGGTGCAGCAGCTAGAGGGCAATGTAGGGAATGGAGAGACACGGACACACCATCTTGTAATACTGGTGACCAGACAATGAAGAAGTGACACATGGGAAGTGGGGCTTGATCCATCTTGTCAGGTTCCCTGCTTGGCCATTTGCTAAGGAGCAGCCCTGGCTGGCTCCAGGGACCAGTGGTGGTACCATTCTCGACAGATTGCTGAGGAGCTTCTCAGGGGGATGGAGGAAAGCTGAAGGACTGTCACTCATACCTTCCCTACTGATGGAAAGCACACACTTCTGACATCAAAGAACAGAGAAGTAAAACTCTGTGAAATGCAAGTGTTAAACATTGGAGAATGCTCTGAGGCATGTCCTCTTGAAACTGCTGGAGCAACAAGAATGAGCAGTGATAGAAAGCACTGACAAAGTTATGATTACTGAATGACAGCTGCTCAAGAAGGCATTCCAACTAGGTGTGTCAGATGCTTGTTTATATGCAAAGAGGGTAGACTTTCTCCATGTCATGTATATGTTTCTCTTTAAGAAATGTCTTCATGTGCTCTCTCAGCAGTTGAATATTTTAGTTCTTTATTTTTTAATCACTTAGAGAATTTTGACCTATGCTTCATCAGGTAAGCAAGCTGAAGGGAACAAAACTGTTTTATTTATGTTATCTTCTCAACACAGTCTGCAGACTTTTAGGGTGTATTAAGACTATGTAATGTGGGAACACTTCTGATTTCCTGAACTCAAGCATTAACACCAGCCATACTGCCTCTCTACCCTTGGAGATGAAAAGGGATGATATGTGATGTTGACATCATGCTACAGATGAAGGAAAACCTTTCTACAGCATATAAACACAGTCATTGCTTTAATTTTATTCTGCTTTTAGACACAGGATTCTGAATCAATGCAGGTGATGCAGCTGCTGTTTGTGCACAGTGATACACTCAGACTTGGTTTCAGTGGAGCACACTTGTGCTTACAGCTTTCCACATGCCATTGAACATGTATTTACTTTAACAACATACATACTTCTTCCAGATACCCTGCTTGAAACTGCATATATAGTCAATTTCAGTAAAGAATAGTTTCCATATTTCATTGGCAGATTGAAAATTTAATCTTCTTGATATGTGGATTTAATTTAGGGATCTGCCAAGCAACCATATATCTGGATTTTATTTCAATATATTAAATCTTATTTTAAGCCTCAAATAATCCCTATGATTAAAAAACTGAACTTCTGACAATATGTCTCTGATTCTACTTGTTCCTTGGGGTTCTTCAATGCTGTGAAGTATGGGTTAATAGAGAGGTTCATATAATTGTGTTGATCACCATTTAAACAATCACTAAGTCTAATTCCTAAGAAATCTAAAATGATCCATTATGCAATTGCATAACTTTTCCTGTATCAAACAAAGTAGCTTTTTCTTTCTGAATTATTATTATTTTACTACCAGTACCTCCAAAGACATGAAGGAGCAGATCTGGTCTGTTAATTCACTTTAACTATAAAATTGTCTCGTGCAACAGATAGCACTCCTGTGAATTTTAATTCATTTAGTCTGGTGTACTACCAGAAGAGTAACACCACTATACAGATACTTTGAGCAATCAATCAGCAGTGCTCCAAGGGAGGAGAAGCTGAGCTTTGGAACATTTCACCGGCAGAAACACAGCTTCTGAGCTTCTGAAAGAAAAAAGGATTCTTGCTGCTTTCCTCGAACAAAACTTAAAAATAAAAACAAAATATAGAATAAAAAATGAAAATCAAACACTTAAAAATAAAAATAAAATATAGAATAAAAAATGAAAATCAAACACTATTCCAGCTGGAGGAAGAGGAGGAGAAAAAGCCAGCAGATTATTCAGTAAGGTTCTCTCACCTATTTTTGCTCTGAACAATGTAATCAATCTCTGCATTACCATATTCACTTTACATTTTCCCATTTGACTGATTTTCAGATGGAATCACTGTCACATAAGAGCACTAGACAGAATTACTGTGTCTTTTCTGCCAGCTACTGCATTACATTTATAGTTCAATATCTGGTGTTCATTTTCTTTTTTCCTTTTCACATCCTTGTTTTACCTTTTCTCTGACCAGCATCATCCCTATTCCTAATTACACTCAAGACTTTGCACATACTTGAGGATGGATTTTCATTATTTATCAGTAGTTTATCTCCTAAGAGCTCATAATGTACAGAATAGCCTCACAGAACACTGTATATGGGAATATGCATGTAGGAGTAATAACACTCTTTGAAGTGTTTCCTTCATGCTGTGTTCCAAATCTAACTCCCTATGACATGTTTGCTGCATAAGTCTGTATTCAGGACATGAGATAGATAGGGCTATTATTATCACAGTTTTTGAGAAATTCTTCTTATTTCAAGAATAAAAGTTGAAACAGTTGGGCTCAGAATGCCATTTGTAAAGTAACCAGCAGTTTTTACAATCTTTTGACTTATTCTGCTTTGTTAGCAAAACTGAAAAATGCAAGGATTAAATATCAGCATGTCAAAAATTTCAGATGCCAAACTGTGAAGCAATCAGAAAAGCTATAAAAACAAGCCTTGCTAGATTAAATAATTCTAATGCATGTTTCCAAGTTTTTCTGTAAATTATGAGCCTACAGTAAACACTACAGTCCTCCCATATTACACTGCTGCTCACAGCTCATGGTACCAGGAAATTCAGAGCATATGGGTCCCAGAGCAGTTCCTTTTCCCACACATAAGGAAACAAGAGCCTTCATGCCCTGCATTCTCTAACTGCACTATGACCCTAAACAAGCCTCCATTTTACAGTGCCCAAAGTGGAGTTTAACACCATGTCACCACCTTTTCCTACCACTCCTTCAGACTGATACCCTATCCATCCATTTAACTTCCTGCCACATCCTTGTTACTGATAGCTGTAATCATGTCTGGGAATGTATGTAATCCCACAGACAGAAGTCAGCACCTCCAGACAGTCAGTTATTACTCTGAGATTGCTGAGTGTCAGAGATTTAGGTTTAAGAACTCCACAGAGGCAATGGTTAATCACCGATATCTCTATTATCTAAGGGATATAGCCTGCAACTAAGGTGAGCTTCTCCTCACAGGCGGTGGAATCATATGGATCTGTTTCCCATAAGAACATTTCAAGGTTTATGTGCACTAGGACGTCTGTAGGGTGACTGAAGCATGAGCTTTTATAAAACATTTATAGATCAGTGGTGCCTTATGTTTTTGTCATTTCCTAGAATTTCATAATCTAATCAGGATACTTTTCCTGAGAATCAGGACCTGTCCAATCCAGAATATTGAAAACAGTAGTTTGCAAGTGTTTTATCAGGGAACTGTATTTGCAAGTATCAATTCTTTCCCCAAGGACTGGAGCACTTGAATTTTTTTTGTCCTAGGAGACAAAAAACCAGAGATTGTGTTGTTTCATTGCCTGCTAAAAAACTCCTAAAATTTTTTCAAAGAATTAGTAAATTCTAGAAAAATTTCTTAGAGGGACTGGCATCTACCATTTCTAAGTATATCTTTGGGAATCAATGACTAATAGATATTTCAAAAAAGATGGGAAAGTCTAGTTGCATTTGATTAACTACTCAGCTGTGGAATCAGCAACCGAACATCACAGATGTTAGGGGAAGGAAGCACAAGTGTCCAGAGATTATGTGTGCACTAATCACTAGCAACATGCCTGTGATGGTAGTGACTATATTATTCAATATCATTTCATCTGGAGTAAATAAATAATCACAATCTCCAGCCAATCTAATGAGCTAGTGTAGTTTATTCCTTCCATACCTCTAATTTTGAATTTGGAATTACAAATGTTTAGTTCCATTGATTGCTTTAATTTTGCCATTAAATTTAGTGTTTAGTAACTGTGAAATGGTGAAGTGAAAGTAAGACTGCTATTTGAGAATGGGCAGACCTGGTTTGACAAATCCAGATGGATTATAAGGTTTTCTCAAAGAATTTTGTTATTCAAAAAACTGGTGGAATCTAGCAGGAAGAGAAAAAAACTTATGCTAAGAAGCCACAATTCAAGTAATATGTTTTAATTTTTTAAAATGAGTAATACAGGTTGGTACTGAAATAACATTTTGTCTTGAATGAAATACAAAACCACTCCAACTAGAAAAAGTTCACAGAGCTTTACTAGGCATTGATGCCACCTACTGGAAACCAATAGAGGCAGAAAATCCAGGTCTGAGCAGTGCTCAAATGCCCAAAGGAAAATCAGTGAAGTGCTGTCACATATAATCACTAAAGACATAAGCTTGGTGTCAAACATGGACAAGCTCACTGAAAAAATCAAAATCATGATACTGTGTACCTACACAGTAACGAGAGTGCTTGCAATTGTGTGTACCAAAACAAAATCTGTCCATTGTGAACATTAAACTCTAAGCAAAAACCCAGAAGTTCTTAAAGAATTCTGAAGTTTTAAGAGGGTTTTTTGTACAAGGGACAGTCATACAAAATATGTGACATTATGAGATATTTCCCTGTTGCTTTAAGGTAAAGACAATTTCTTTGTTGAGAGTTGAAATAGACATTCCAATTACATTTGAATGCATAACCATATCTTTCTGTTATAACTTGAAAAATCATGCATCTGCCAACTGTAAAATGAAGTCACCATATTATATAACCAAAATAAGGAGGGTCTCTAGACCATCCCTGATCAGAAATTAGATCAAAATACAAATTACTTTAAATATTATTTGCTGATTTGAAAGGGAACTAGTATAGCCACCTAATAATAAATGTTCTAAAGGAAAAAGTTAAACACTTCCACTCAGGCAATTAAAACCTTCTGTTCTTTTTCTTCTCACAAACACAGAGCATTCTAGGCATATTTATTTTGTGTCAGTTCAAATTTTCTGACAAACTGAGACATTCCAGGCATCCTCACACTATATATTACATTGTGATACTAATATTATAGCCAGTAATCAGTGCCATGCACAACCCACCTACAAGTATGAGAACAATTTTTAATAACAAAGAAAAGTGTAAAAGTACAAATTATAATGGGAAAAAAAAGGATCACAGAGTCATGGAATCTTAGAATATGCTGATTTGGAAGGGATCCATCAGGATCATCAAGGCCAATCCTGGCCCTGCACAGGACACTCTGAGTCACACCATGTGCCTGAGAGCATTGTCCAAACATTTCTTGAACTCTGTCAGGCTGGTGCTGAGACCACTTTCCTGGGGAGCCTGTTCCAGGGCCCAACCACCTTCTAGGGAAAGAACCTTTTCCTGATATCCAATCTAAAGCTCCTCTGACTCAGATTGATGCTATTTCCCTGAATCCTTTCACTGGTCACGTGGGTGAAGAAGTCGGTACCTGTCCCTCCTCTTCCCTCACGAGGAGGTTGGGAGACTGCAGCGAGGTTTCCCTTTAGTCTCCTTCAGGCTGAAAAGACAAAGTGACCTCAGCCATTCCTCATAAGGCTTTCCCTCAATGCCTTCACCATTCTCATGGCCTTCCTTTGGACACTCTTGATGCCATTTTATACTGTAGCATCCAAAACTGCCCCCAGCACTCGAGATGAGGCTGCCCCAGTGCAGAGCAGAGCAGGACAATTTCCTCCCTTGCTCAGCTGTGATGCTGTCCCTGATGCTCCTCAGGACAGGGTTGTCCCTCCTGGCTGCCAGGACACTGCTGACAAACGTGTTTTGACATCAACCAGGACACCCAGGTCCATTTCCACAGTGCTGCTCTCCAGCTTCTCTTTCCCTGGTCTGTGCGCACAACCAGGGTTGCCCCAGCCCAGGTGCAGAACCCAGCACTTCCCTGTGTTAAAGTTCGTGTGATTGGTAATTGCTCAGTTGTCTCTCAGTTCTCTTGAGGGACCTCAGTTGAGGTCCCTCAAGGCAGTCGAGAGCTCCTCCTAGTTTAGTGTTACTGGCAAACTTACCTAGAACCTCTTCAAGTCCCACATGGAAGTCATTTATGAAGACATTGAAGAGAACTGGGCTGAGGATGGAGCCCTGTGGAACTCTACCAGTGACCAGATGGCAGCGTGATGTTACTCCACTCCCTAGAATCCTTTGTGCTCAGCTTGTGAACCAGTTGCTCATCGATTGTGTAACACCCTTATTCAACCGAGTGCTGGATATTTTGACCACAAGGATACTGTGAGAGACAGTATCAAAAGCTTTGCTGAAATCCAAATTATTAGATCTACTGGATTTCCTAAATCAAGTTACCTTGTTGTATGAGGAAATTATGTTAGACAAACATGACTCTCCCCAGGTGAAGCCATGTTCATCTTGGATATTCTCAAAAGAAATAAATTTGAAGTCATCGCTGTTTCTAAAATAATGTTTTCTGGTTTTGTGTATTGCACTCTTTTCAACAAAAATAAAACTTAAAAGGCCACGTTGGTCCTTAGTTTCTCAACTGCTCTAACTTACAGATATACAAATGCAATACTCTAGACAGAAATAGAAATGGCAGAAACAAGAAAGGGCTTAGTGTAAACTTGCTATATTAACTCAACAGAAATAAAGAATCATAAAGACAAAATGTAGTAAAACATGACAAGAAATCCTGTGGTAGTGTGTTGTTAAGTTTCTTGTGTTATTCCCCCAATTTATGTATTGTTCTCCCCTATTATGTGTAAAATGGTTTCGTTCCCCCAGTTTTTCCCGCCACTGCTAGCCTGTCAGCTAAGTTGCTATAGCAACTGCTATTCATAGTTGCCGATATGTAATTGCTTCTCCCCTTGGTTTCCCTTATAAGTGAAAGTTGTTTCCTCCCTGTCCAGTCAATCACTCCCTTCCTCCTCCCAGGTTTCGAGAACCTTCTCCTCTCTAGAGATGGTAGTTGGCTGGGGTCCCAGGACACCTCCTTTACCTTTTGATTATTGGTCTCCATGGAGTGTCAGTTCTGTGAAGTTCATCCCCTCACCTTTCCTGATTGGCTCTGTCTGTACCCACCCCCTTGCTTTATAATCCTGTTTTCACCCCCTATGAAAAAAAAACTGTTTCCCGGAGGGTTTCCCGGTGTTTGGATGCGGCATCACTGTCAATAAACCGATGTTTAACCCCCGGGAAATGGTCAGTTCCGTTCATCTCCTATACCAGCGAGGTACGCCAGTCCGCAGCCAGCACAGCCTGAGGCCATCAGACTCCGGAAGGGTGCTGGCCAGGAATTGCAGAGGGGCGTCGGCCTTTTGCCCTCAGCTAGTCGGATTCTAAACTTCGGGCCACATACGATTCCCCTCTGCAGATGGCGCCCAACGTAGGGCTTTACCGTACCCCGCGGACTGGACTTTAAATCTACTAGCCGTCAGACTTCCTCCGGTGTCAGTGGACTAATCCGCCTGAACTTTTCGTTTGCAACGCTCTTTGATTAGGTGAACCCCGGACTCGGTTCCTCCCCTGCCTTTTTAATTTTCCCTGGGAGCTCTACGAGGGGGACTGCCGTCTGCCGCTTTTCGCGCTCGCGGTGCCCCGGCACAGTGGCGCCGGGCCCAGTAGCGGGGCTCTCGGCGCGGCGCTGAGTGGTTGCGGCGGGCTCATTCAGCGCGGAGCGGCTTTTCCGCGCGGTTTGCCGCGGCGAGGTCGCTACACCCCCCACGATCATGGGTGTGGGTCAGAGCAAAACCCAAAAAGGAGGTTTTTTTGTAGTTAAGGGTTTGTTACTTGGAAGAGGTTTTACTGCCCCCAAGAAAGAGTTGATAGTGTTGATTAGATGAGTATTTTCACATTTCCCTGAAGTTTCCCCAGAAGTTGCGAAAGAGCCGCGCTTTTGGGCAGCCGTTGTGGCCAAATTAGACCAACAGGTTAACGCTGGGGAACCCCGGTTGTCTAACGTGGCATACTGGGCAAGCAAAGTATTAACTTCGCTGCGCCCAGCCGGGAGTTCAAGAAACGATCTTTCTTCTTCTAGTTTGTTCCCTAGTTCTCCCAGTTCCTGCATCCTTACCCCCCAGCCCTCTCCCTCTTCACACAGGCAGGAGCCCTCGAAAGGGATTTTAAAGGCCAACAAAAAGCAGGGAAACCATTCTGCCCCTGCTCCCTCTCGACCTGCTCAGCCTCCCCGTCCAAGGAGCCCTGCCCAAGTTCCTCCATCCTCCCCTTCTACCCCAGTTCCCAAGTCCCCAGTTTCAACCCCTAAGTTTGTTCCGCTTAGTAATGAAATTCCACAAAGTAGCCCCTTTACTGTCCAAGATGGCGGGGACCACGCGGTCTCTGCTGCCAGAGCTCCTTCTTCTTCCGCTAACCCGTTCCTCCCAAGCACCAACCCCTTCCTTCACCCTGACCACACCCCTTGCCCAGTTACTCCTCTCTCATACCCTCCCTCCGTCCCGCTCACTCCTCAGCACTCCGCCCCACCTTCAGCTCCTCCTCAAACCCCTCCCCCGGTTCAGCCCCCCACTCCCTTCCCCCCCGCTCCGTTTTCGTTTTTCCCTCCGCCTCCGAACGCCGTCCGGGGGGCGGAGAAGGGTACTTTGCCGCGCCCACTCCCTTGCCTTACGTCAGCGCCAAACCCCGCCTCAACCTCCTCCAGTTTCGGTTCCCACGCCACCCCCCCCAGCTCTCACGCTTTGTGTTCAGAGGAGGGGGGGGGAAAAGCCGGAAACTGGAGCAAGCTCCCCTATTAGAAGCCGCTCCGGTAACATATCATCAAGGGGAAGGGGGAAATGCACGGGCACAGTGGGTGCCTTTAGCACAGGTCCGAATAAAGGAGCTATGCAAAGCTCAGAAAGATTACTCCCGGGAGTCAGAATTCTTCCGGGGTTTGCTTCATAATACCCTTGCTCAGGGAGATTTGGTACCGACGGATTTAAAGTCCCTCTTCTCTAGCCTGCTCAGACCCATGGAATTTAGAGTCTGGGTGAGGGAATGGAGGAGGGAAATAGTGGAAGTACTCCCAAGTTTTTGGGAGAACCTTACACTGTCCCATGACGCAGATAGTCAGTTAATTACCCAAGAACATCTTTTGAGTGAAGGACAGTGGGCTGAAGGGGCAAATCAAGCTAAAGCCTTATTCCCATCCCAGCTAGTAGAGACGGCCCGAGCAGCTGAGCGGGCCTTCTTTAAGTTAGAGGTAGTTACCTCCCAATGAGAAGATGCTGAAGTTTTGCAAGGAGCACAAGAGCCATACATGGAATTTATCGAACGCCTATACAGATATGTGGAAGCGCAAGCGTTTGGAGAGGATGACAGGGAAAAAATGCTTGAGCAGATGGCTTATAGCAATGCCAACGCTGACTGCCGCAAGGCTATAAAAACTCTCCCTCGAAGTCCTAAGCCCACAGTAGAAGCCATGATAGATGTCGTAGTGCGTCAAGTCTCCCTGGCCCCAAGGCCTAAGAGAACATCTGTGCATTTTGCTGAATGCCCCGAGCAAGACTTCATAGAGGCTGAAGCTTCCCCCGTGGCCGGTCCTTCTACTTCTGAGTCCGGCAGGAGGACATCAGCAACCCATCCCTGCCATCTCTGTGGCAAGGTGGGGCATTGGATGCCTCAGTGTCCCATGCGCCAAGACTACATGGAATGGAGGCGGAAGCAAGATAAGAAGAAGACAGAGGAAAAAGACCATCCAAATGAGTCAGGCACCTCATCCCGAAGCAGAGGATGCAGAAGGAAGCTGAGTCACAGGTTCAGGCGTGCTCGCGGTGACGGAGAAAACCCTCCCAAACACCATCAGTTTCCTCAGATGTTTACTTCCTCCCCAATGCTGAGACTGCTGTTCCTACCCCTCTCGTCACTGAACTACCTCTGGTTTATTAATCCCAACCTCCCTCCCCCATTTCTTCTTCTTCTCCCGAACTGGATTTATTATTTGAGGCAGAACCATCTGTTTAAGTATTTTGCGTTTAACTGTTCACCTTTTGTCTTTTAGTACATTTCCCCAACTCACTTTTGATTTTCATCCTCCTAATTTGCAAGCTAGTCCGGAGAAAACTGACTGCGCTGAGTGCCACTGTCCCTTGCAATGTTCAGAAGACAAAGACACTCGTCATGACCAGCTGCGAGTTCCTGCATTCTAAGCTTAATTTAGACTTTTCTCTTCATTTTAATTTTTATTTGGTAAAAAACGGGGAGATGTGGTAGTGTGTTGTTAAGTTTCTTGTGTTATTCCCCCAATTTATGTATTGTTCTCCCCTATTATGTGTAAAATGGTTTCGTTCCCCCAGTTTTTCCCGCCACTGCTAGCCTGTCAGCTAAGTTGCTATAGCAACTGCTATTCATAGTTGCCGATATGTAATTGCTTCTCCCCTTGGTTTCCCTTATAAGTGAAAGTTGTTTCCTCCCTGTCCAGTCAATCACTCCCTTCCTCCTCCCAGGTTTCGAGAACCTTCTCCTCTCTAGAGATGGTAGTTGGCTGGGGTCCCAGGACACCTCCTTTACCTTTTGATTATTGGTCTCCATGGAGTGTCAGTTCTGTGAAGTTCATCCCCTCACCTTTCCTGATTAGCTCTGTCTGTACCCACCCCCTTGCTTTATAATCCTGTTTTCACCCCCTATGAAAAAAAAACTTTTTCCCGGATGGTTTCCCGGTGTTTAGATGCGGCATCACCGTCAATAAACCGATGTTTAACCCCCGGGAAATGGTCAGTTCCGTTCATCTCCTATACCAGCGAGGTACGCCAGTCCGCAGCCAGCACAGCCCGAGGCCATCAGACTCCGGAAAGGTGCTGGCCAGGAATAGCAGAGGAGCGTCGGCCTTTCGCCCTCAGCTAGTCAGATTCTAAACTTCGGACCACATACGATTCCCCTCTGCAAAATCCTGCATCAGATACAAAATCAATTAAGAGTTAAAATTGTTTTAATATTGCTCTAGAACTCAAAATTAAATAGAAGAATACATTCACTCTATGCCAATTCCTTTACAACGTACATTCCAACCTCATACAGAGAATTCTTGTCAGACAAGACTTTGTTAATTTGATGTATTATATATTTCAAGAAATAAAAACTTATCCCAAAGAGAACTCTTGTTCCCTTAGTCTCATAAAATTTCAGCATTTTTGCAGTGCCATTGGCAAAGGTAGCAGTAAAATGCAGGGAAAGATTTTAAAAATTATAGTATCCTGCTAAGCTATAAGCACATTTAGTGGTTATGGCACAGGAAAAAACCTTATGAAAGGCTGCACAAGACAGATATATGCTGAACCAATGCGTAAAAATGAGTAAATCTGGTCCTAAAACTATGCAGGATATCCTTTACAATTACTGACTGATCTCATATATGCAGTGACTGCATTCTTTTCAGCATAAGAGATCCCATATCCAATTTCCATAATCTCAGCATAGTTATGGCAACTTTGAAAGGGCTTTAAAGCAAGTGCAGAGCTAAAGTTCTTTTCTCTCCAATGCTGCTTATTCCACATCAATTCTCAGTGATCTCAGAAAGAATTTTAGAAATGAGTACAGTGAAGCCTAGCCCCATGTCTCCTGATATTTTTTCAAGTAGCACAGATGAGTAGAATAGGTTTGTCAAAGTACAGAATGTAACTGAATGTAGAGAACTTTGAGGCAGTAAGATCCCTGCAGTTGGGAAATCCAAGCAGACAAATAGATCTGCAAAAGGAAAAGGGACAGGAAAATCTAAACAAATAAAAATAGGCAACTTCTAGAGGAGAAGAAAAGTTGACCATTCCTTGCCTTCAAGCAGCAGCCACTATGCTTAAACTTAGAGCTCCCCTCCAGAAGTGCTTTCATATCTTTGAATTTTATAAACCATATGTAAGACTTAATGACAAAATCATAAAAATGTCTTAGCTTCTGGGACAAGATCACTACTAAAATAATAAAAAAATGAAGTTATTCAGATTTCACTGTGGAACTTCAAAATTAAACCCTGTGATAGTTAATGAGCTGGTAATCCCAGTGTTTAGGTAGGATGTGGACTGAGGTTCCAGACTTCTCTGAGATGAGCAGAGAACAAACAGGAAGGTGAACAGGGGAATCCCATGAAAGGATTTGTTTTTATTGCAGTGCAAAATGAGAAATATTGATGTTACAAATTAACCTTGTTTTTCACTGAAGTGTATATTACACTGATGATAACTTTCACTTTCATCTTGGACATTTTATTATTAAATATTTCAGCCCCAGTAGGTCTCTATTTGCCATAGGACCAGAGTATTTTGACTTACTTTTCCTTTTCAGTCCCCAACAACATCCACAGAAGCTTCTGTCACACAACCCTGCTTTGGTGTTACTTGTATATTGTTTTCATTGAGCTATGCAGTTCTGACAGCATGCAATTCTTAAGTCTAGCCTGCTATCACTCTTTAATGCTTCTCTTCTGAAGAACTAGACATCTGTTCAGTTATATTTAGAGCATAATTCAACAAAATATTTAACTGCATGTTTAAATCTATTGCTATGAGTTATGTACATAGATAACTTAAAAGATATGGGGTTTAAAGTGTTTCTCAGGTTTTATACAGACAGTATTCTTCACCTTGTATGGGAAAATCTTTTTATTTTAAATATGTATTTATCGGATCTTGTCCTTTTAGTTAGCACTGTTGAAAAGAAAGTGTGAAGAGGCAATACTAGCTGACGTACTGTCAAATCACAGCCAAAACCTGGATTTTTTAATCTCTAAGAAGTTAACACACGAACACTGAATCATTGTTGGCCATAAAAAGATAGGAATTAATTAAGTCTTGATAACTATTAATTGTATGTTACTCACATCTATAGGCACCATGATTCATCTTTCATTTTGATACATGCAACAAGTAAGGAAAGAAGTTGTGTCTGGTCTCATAATCTTAACAGTTTAAACAGGTTCCTATAAAAAACAATTGGAAGCATTTGTGAATTTATAGAAAACAAAATTCTTCTCAGTGGGTTCATCTGATTTTAATAGGAATGGATCTCTGGAAAAGACATACAGAGCCAAATTCAGCAAAGCTCTCTATGCCTCCAGCACAATCAATGCCAGCTTGGGTAACAGGGCTGTCTACACTGCTCACAGTAATAAGAGGTGTCTTTGATCCTAAACATGGAGATATCCATGGTCAGAAGATGCAGCTTATAGAAAAAATGTGCAGAGAAAAACAGGGGTGTGAAATACCACCTTTTTTCCCAGAGTTTAAGGATTCCATCACCAGGAATCAGAGCCATTCTTTTGGATAAGTAACCAAAGAACCCACCCACTCTTAGGCTGTGACTGATACCACTTCCTATGGGTATGGCACTCCTCAGTCTCCTGTTGGAACTGCTTTTACTGCTCAGCAAAGAATTTAATGAACAAGGTGAGTAAAAGGAGTAAAAGGCCAGATGAAAAGGCCACTTTGGTAGCCCAGTAATTATGGCTGAGAAGATACTTGGCTCTGTGTACCTGCTACAAAGGCTGTGTTTAAAATGAGGTTTAATCATTCCTGAAATGAAATGCCAAGTTGAGTTTATGTCATGGTCCTAATGAAATGCCTGTGTGTTGGATTTGACACCTATAATTACAGCCCAATTCATGAATGTAGAAGTGAAGTTCACCTTTATTTTTTTTCACTGCTTTCAACCTGGTCTAGTGGGACATGTCCCTGCCCATGGCAGTGAGGTTGAACTAGATGATCTTTAATGTCCCTTATTATAACTATCTTATAAAGTAAATGTTACTAAATTATCCTACTAATCATAAAGCGATAGTGAAACCTGGTTTGTCACAGACATCTGTCCACCTTCCCCTATGTTTCCTCTGCCTATTTTCATTGATATGAAACATGATCTCACCTCCATCCTATCCTTAAACAACTCCACAGCATATCTTCAGCTCTGCTCCAGCAGTTCCCAATTCAACAGTAATGACAGACTCTCCTGACATCCCTATCGCCTGCTTGCCATAATTTAGCAGACTTTCATCACAAAATCCTCCCTAAAATCCCCTCAGTTTCCTCTAGCAGCACATTCCTCCAGTAATACTAGCTCCCTTTCTCCATTTTTGGTACATGGATAAATTAAGTCAATATCACTGCAATGTCTTGCTGCTGAGTGACATCTATTCCTTCATTAAATGTGGGTGAAGAAGGGTAAAAGGCACAGAAGTTATCAGGAGCATTGGTAAACACACCACCACTGCACAGGTTTTAGCTTCTTAGGAGGCTGAAAAGATGTTCACATCTGATTAACAAACCTATCTTACTGGAGGTAACATTTGGATAGTCATATTTCACTAGGCAAAACCTATTTTGCGTTGCAAAGGTAACTGGAATCATGGTACAAATTGATTTATTTAAAATATTTTGCTGCAGTGCTGCTGGGAAAGTGTTTGTCATGTTATATTAAATTAGGTCAATGATGGGCAAGTATCTGTACAGTAGTAAGAAATATCTTCTTTTTCTTAATTCCAGCAACAATCTGTTGTATGGAACAATATTTATGCATCTTATATACATGAATGGATGGTGGTAATGCATACTCAGTTTCCACAGTGTATGGAATGCACACTACAGGCAATTCAGTTTTAAAAGCAAAAAAAAAAAATTAACAGATTGGCTCCCTCTTGAATCCAAAGTGGTACTCAGACATGTTAGTCAAGTTAGTAACGATGCCTGCTGTTCAAGTTCATCTTGCTATGAGGTTTTGTGGAATTTTAAACCACATCTTTCTCTCATTTGAATAGCCTATTTCTTTACCTGGAAATAAATTACTTTAGGAGGTATTTTAGGAGAGAAAAAATTTTCCAAGCATTTCTCATACATAAAATATATCAAGTCCATGTGAAATGCCTCAAACAGAACACTCAGCTTGTAGCAGAGGCTTTCAATTTTACCTTTTATTCTCTGTAATAGTTACAAGCCATTTCCCCCTTCTTTTCAGTATTTGAATGGAATATTTCATTCACACATCCATTGCTTTCTGCCCAGCATGGTAATTCAGCTAAAGAAAAAAGCTTAGTATTTGAAAATGTCAGCTGCCCAAAAGATATTTAGAAGTCTGTGAATGTTAACCTTTCTAACATTTGCTTAAAGCCATCTGAAATTAATTTTCCTCTCTGCCTTCCCGTATCTGAATAAGGAAAAAGAACTACTCTAAGATGCCTATTTAAGCAGAAACTGATACAAGGTGTATGATCTCTGGGGAAAACAGGTCTCCTAATATATGTAAATAACTCCCATTCACATTACCATAACTGCAGAGGAACAGATTTTCTCCCAAGATTTTTATTCAGTAAATTAAATTCATGTTCACCTCTCTCAGTTCCTCTTACTTATTCTCATAAAATTTTCTTTTTCTGATGATCTGTGCACACCTTTCTCATCAGCTCACTGTACATAAAATTAAATGAATAGAGATTTACAAGTAGCTTTAAGTAATCTTAGTACCAAGGATATTTGTTTTTAACCATTGATTATCAATTCATCAAGTCAAGATTACTGGCAAACACATAAATCCTGAAGAAAGCTTTGAAAATATTATCAATTCAAATAAGACTTCACTGTGTAACCACAAAACACAACAGAACTACAGAGTAAAATGCCTCAATTTGCTAGATCATCATTAATGTGAATGTGACACTGTCTATTATATGTTTGATTTCATCCTCTCAACACAAAGTAAAATGAAACTGCAGATCTGATTAAAAATAACACACCATGTAATCATTTCAAAGCAGTACAACAGAGCTAAAATTGTTTGTAAAGAAAAAATAATAATCTTAAAATGATTTATGCTTGAAGCAAGTAACTTTTTGCTACTGATACAGTTTGTTCTCTATATCAAAACAAGGTTTTTAAAAGTATATTCCCAAAAATAAATAGTATATACTCAACATTAATAGGTCCCATTTGGATAAAACAATATGAGTTTGCAGAGGCAAATCTAAATTTTTCACTTTTTTTTTTTCTTCCCTCTGTGTTCTTGAGAAAAGGAAAAGTTAAGCTCTTTCCTGCTGATGTGTAATCAGAGCTCCTGCAGAAAAACCACTCTGGGCCACGTAAATGGAAAGTGACCATGGCAACCAGAACAAATATTAGACAACGTGAGGACACAACCAAGACTTATATAAAGTCCTAATTTTTACTTTTGAAATGCTTAGCTTCTCCTTTTTCTTTTAAAATCACATCTGAGCTCCATCTAGAGTCCACATCGTTCATTATTCACACACAGTGTTATCTTCCCTAAAGATGCTAGAGTTGATGTCCAGTATCCCACATTCAGTGTCCTAGCACACATCCATCTCCTTGACCCATGGCAGATATATCCCAAGCCTACCCCAAGGGACAGAGAGCTTCTCCTTTGCACAGCAGAGCACTGCCCTCCCTGTCAGGAATTCCCTCTGGTCTCGACAGGAGATGTGGCACAAGAGACATCTGTACCTACATGTGGGATCTTATCCTGTGCTATTGAGAAGAACATCAATTTCAAGGCTCAAAATTCAAGGTCCTTCCCTAGGATTCAATACATATTCTTCAGCATTTCAAGAACACCTGACTAGCAAGAAAATGCTGCCCGCTGTTGCAAACTGTCACATATAAGTTCCTAATTTAATATGAACCTGGTGGTAATCAAAGTCTAAAAAAATTGTTCTTCATTACTCCAGACTTCTGTGGTTTGCATCAACCACTTCCACAGCATCAGACAGCTTTGTCCAAGCTGAACTCCTCAGCTCTCATTAGGGTACTTATGCACACAATCTACAGCCAAATTCAAGGCATCTGGTTTCCTTAGCATTTAGGTCTTCCAAAAGAGATTTGCCTGCTTCCATCTGCCTCAAAAACATCAATCCCTATGTTACTAGACTGCCACTGTGCACTGTGAATGTTACCCTCCTGCTATTTTGAGCCATATATCCTTGTCTGGATTCTTGCAATTTTCAGCCACTACTGAACCCTGTGAGGGTAAAGATGGATATATACCTTCAGGCAAATGACTCGATACTGAAGGACTTCTAGGGACAGTTTAGAAACCTGCATCCCTGAAACCATGAGGGTTATCATGGTTTATTGCACCTCGCTTTATTTCTGAGAGAAGTCTGGAAAACCGCACCATGTACACGAGTTCAAATACCTCGTTCAATTCAATAAAGACTGGGGCAACTGCTGCCATCTCCCTGGTACTCAGGAAGGGGAACAAATTAATGTCGTGTGAAATATATTAATGTTGAGCCCTACAGGCTCACACCTTCCCAGAAGACTGCCCAACCATGCAGAGCTTCATAACTGTAGGGAGTGAAAGAGATGAGCCACACTATTCTCCAGAGAAGAAAAGACAGCACAGCACACAGTATCCAAATGCAAACTGATTTGCAATAAACCATTCTAAAAGGATAGTGTATCTTAAAATGAAGGCACTAATTCATCTTGACTTGCAGGATCAGCCAGTCTGAGTGGGAGAAAGGGAAGTTTCAGGGAAGTTTCAGGGAAGGGAAGTTTCAGGGAAGGGAAGTTTCAGGGAAGTTTCAGGGAAGTTTCAGGGAAGGGAAGTTTCAGGGAAGGGAAGGGAAGTTTCAGGGAGATTTCAGGGAAGTTTCAGGGAAGTTTCAGGGAAGGGAAGTTTCAGGGAAGTTTCAGGGAAGTTTCAGGGAAGGGAAGGGAAGTTTCAGGGAAGGGAAGTTTCAGGGAAGTTTCAGGGAAGTTTCAGGGAAGGGAAGTTTCAGGGAAGTTTCAGGGAAGTTTCAGGGAAGTTTCAGGGAAGGGAAGTTTCAGGGAAGGGAAGTTTCAGGGAAGTTTCAGGGAAGTTTCAGGGAAGTTTCAGGGAAGTTTCAGGGAAGGGAAGGGAAGGGAAGTTTCAGGGAAGTTTCAGGGAAGTTTCAGGGAAGTTTCAGGGAAGTTTCAGGGAAGTTTCAGGGAAGTTTCAGGGAAGTTTCAGGGAAGGGAAGGGAAGGGAAGGGAAGGGAAGGGAAGGGAAGGGAAGGGAAGGGAAGGGAAGGGAAGGGAAGGGAAGGGAAGGGAAGGGAAGGGAAGGGAAGGGAAGGGAAGGGAAGGGAAGGGAAGGGAAGGGAAGGGAAGGGAAGGGAAGGGAAGGGAAGGGAAGGGAAGGGAAGGGAAGGGAAGGGAAGGGAAGGGGAAAGAAGGCACAGTCTGCCTACCTGCTGCAGATATGATACATCAGCCTGACTGCCAAAATGAGGTGATAGTATCTGCCTGTCCCTCTTCCCTCTGGATGTCCTGTGAAACTTCATTTATATCCAATTGTTTACAAGCTTTGGTAGGGCTTTGGCAATGATTTTACAGTCAAAGGCCTGAAAAAAGTTGATATAACATATCTACTTAGATATAGCAGATAGCAATTTTCAGAGGGTATTTTCCCCTACACCCCTAAATTTCTATAGATTTTAATTGCAATACCTTGTCCCTTGGACAGTGGCCACCAGTGCTGAGCTTTCCAGATGCTAGGACATAGTCAAGAAGCCTGGGGAAGCATTAGAAAATGTTGAAACCCTGTAGAAACCAATGCCTTGGTCCTTCCTGGGCCTCAGTACTTGCTCCCTGACAAGGCACTGTTGAGTAAAATTCTCCCCTGCGCCCACAATGTAGAAATTAAATAAATAGTCCAGACCAAAGCAAGGGAAGAAAACTAAATTAATTTTATGGTGAATGACTAGAGTCCTACATCAAAAAGTAAAGCAGAAAATGATCCAATTTAGGTAATTGTCCTCTAACCTTTGGCCACTTAACCTGAAAATCTACAGAGAAGGTTGGTGGATAAGCCTTAACTTCAGCTAAGTTTGGCCTCATGAAATCCCTGAGATGCAGGACTTATCAGGAAAAAAAAAAAAAAGCATAATCTTATGCAGCTTTATCTTTCCTTTACTGCCATGTGTTTTGTTCTCTTTGAATATTGCTAGCTCTTCTGAGTACATTGCTAGCTTTTTTTTTTTTTTTTTTTTTTTTAAGTGGAGTTTCAAATGATGCTGTCAAGGATAAATATTGGAATGCTGTTTCTGGTTATTTGCAAAGCAAATGGTGTTTAATCATTGCCAGAGATGATTTGACACGAAATTTTCAAAACCGAATTATTTTTTACACTAAAACCTGACCAGTTTTAATCTCAAATATGCAAAAGCCCATGATTGAGATTGTGATTATGTTCACAGAGCCTACATATTGCAGTCTACTCTGCTTTATGTAATTAGAATTTATCACCCATTTCTCTGAGAAATGACATCCTCAAATAAGAAGTTTCTCTTCACCAAGATCGTCTGCATAAGCTGTATGTATGAATTCAGTAAAAGTCTTAAACAGACACAGTATGTAAAAATTCATCCTGTCAAAATGACTGAAGCTGTCTATAGCCAGGAGATGTTAAATCACTTCCTTTATTCTTTACAAAGTTGACAAAACATTTACACTGAAACTTAAAAACCATTAAGAGATGTATTTTTTGCTTGTTTGCATCTAGTGTCTGTAAATATATGTAGTCAAAAGTCATATACAAAGAAAATATTTCAATATTTCAATACAGGTCCAAAATCATCAGTCACCTCTGCTTGAATAAAGACATTGGCCTTTCTATGAAGATAGCCCTTTAAGGGATTTTTATTTGCTCTTTATAGATAGTTGTACTAATTATGTAATTATGATTACTGAACTTTTAAAACTTAGTTTAGATGGGACAGTTTTGTTCTCTATTGAGTAGAGAACAAAAGAGAGAGAGAACTTCAAGTTTTATGGCTGTTTTTATACAGCACTGGATGAAGTCTATAGGTTCAATTGTATATGTGACACCAAGTTTATTTTTAATTTTATAACTAGTATCAGTTTTTCTTTTTCCTCCAAGACTCAAAATAGGAAAGGTGCAAGGCATATCTGAGCTCTTGGCTTGCTCCAATGAAAGAAGGAATATCTAAAAAGCTGTGGTGCCACACCGACTCTTACTGAATTTGCAGGGAACCCTGATGAGGGGAGAGAGAATGATGCATCTGATTCCATCTTATCAGAAGGCTAATTAATTACTTTATTATACTATATTATTCTATACTATATTACATTATAATACATTACTAAACTGAATCTCAACTCTGCACACAACTGCACTCCACTGCACAGAATCTTGTGACTGTCTGCCAACAGTCCCAGAACACACACACCCTCTTGGTCCTGACAGGCCAAGGAAACAAAACATCCTTACTTTGGATAAACAGTCTCCATATTGCATTCTATTTTTGCACAAACACGGGCGCAGCAAATGATAAAAATTGCGGTTTCTTTCTCTGAGTTTCAGAGAATGTGAATCCCAGAAATATTACTGGGAAGAATTGTGCCTTGCTTTTCTCTGTGAAGAGAAATGTGGCTACAGACAAAGCTACAGACCCTTCCTCTCTGCTTTCAGCTATGTATTCTACCTTTTTGCAGCTCACTGTGTCCCAACCCAAATTGATTTTTCTATTCAGTAAAATGCAAGAGGAAAGAAAGTGATATTAATAGAGGCCCTGTAAATCTTTGTGCTGATACCCATATCACAAGCACTTCAATCATTATCATCTTGCACTGCTACTAAAACTTGCCATCTTGCCTCTGACGTGTCTGTGACTTTCCCAGTTTTTTTTCACACAGAGCTTTTGCAGCCAGGCAGGGAGCTGAATCTGAAAATTAACTGCTGCTAAAAGAAATCCTCCAAATGCATCAGGTTTGGCTTGTGTTGGTTGCCTGATCCTGTTCACCACGTGGTCATGTTAACATGCCTGTGGGTGAAAACATCCAGCTGTGCAGGACAGGGAAGAGGAAAAACTGTCTCTTCCAGAAGCCATTTCAGTTGATAACAAGTTAAAATGTGACAGCCCAACAAAAGGTGGGATAAGAGGTGCACTAGTCATAAATTTTTAAATAGTGATTAGTTAGGCTACATATCCAAGAGGTGTAGGAAAATGTGGTTAGGCTTCAGCACCTCGTTGCAAGCCTAGGGAAGAGCCAAATATAAGTTTCAAGTGTGAAAATCTGTTCAGTCCATTAAAAATTATACAGTATTTAATCATTCTGAAATCACTGTGACACTAATAAGCTCAAATGCAATTTTGACTTATTTTGATGATTAAATAACAGAGATGCTTATGGGTATTGGGAAACCTCTAAGGTCTACTAAATAGATATCTGAAAGGATGGTGGAAGCCAAACAAGCTTTTATCAGTTGACTGCCTTTGCTTTGAACACTGGACTGATAACAGCATCAAAATGTTTAGAATACTACCATCCTTCCTGCACTTTAATGATAAAAATAGATAACTTTAGGAAATTTTGTTCTTGTAAAATATAACCCAAAAGCTCTGAAATCCCTCGCTAAATTGATTTGTTCCAGAAATTCTCTCAAAGATTTTTTCATCCCAGGTATCAGCAAAAAACATGATTTTGCATCCTTCCAAGTATACCCATTTTATGGTGAAATGTCTATCACCAGGCCTTTCAAACACTTCACACCCAGCTCCCATCTGAATTCAGCACATTCTGCTGGACAGACCAGCCCAACGAGACAAGTCCTTAGTTAAGAAACCTCTGAATAAGAACTGTGTACTTGTGAAACAAACTTAAATGGAAATATGATAACTGAATAACAGATTTAATGTGATGGGGTGTGTGTGATTTGAAGATAAATCAGTTTACAGTGAAAATGCTTTAAAAGCTGCTGAATAAAAGAACCTGGAAGAGTGTGCAGAGCTCTTTGAAATCTATTTGTGTGGACAAACTGAAGTGGTGCACAATATTTTGTTAAAATTGTTAAAATTTATGAGGTTTTGTTAAAATTAATAAAATTAACTAGCAAAAGTTTTCACCAGAACTTGCAGTATGACATAAAGCTGCATGATTTCTGTTATTTAGTGACCAAAAAGGAAGAGAAGCATCAGAAGATGTAAGAAGTGTGTTTCCTGAATTAACAGAGACTTTGAGTCAATTATAAGAAGCCCAGTCCACTGCCAGATTGTCATGGTTTGAGCCTGGCACAGAGCCAGTGCCCCCCATGAAAATGCCTCACCCTGGTGTCTGCTGTGAGATGTGACCAGGAATAAGCAAAACAGGCTCTAACTTAAACATAAAGACCACTTTATTACTTAAACTACAGGAAAATAGAGAAAGACTATAAGGAAAAGAAAGAAAGAAAAAAAAAATTGAAAACCTTACAAAAAAGCCACTTTCCTCCTCCCCACTCCCTGACTTTCTCAATCCAATACATTCTCCCAAAACACCCGGTACGACACTTTAGTATACTCAAACATCAGTTCATGAAGAGGAAAGGAGTCCTTCTCGTTCCATAGGCTTCTCCTGGAAACACACTGAAACCTCGGATGCTTCCTTGTCACTTCGGCACCGCCCGGGAAAAAAAAGTCCTTTTGCCGCTTGTGACATGTTCCTTCCATGCCCAGTGCTCTCACCACTGACGGCATGGACCAGAGCTGCTTTTAGGGTTGTCTTTCAAGGATGCCTTGTCTCACTCCAAAAAGGCACAGTCTCTGCTTTTGGGACATCTGTCCCCCCCATATTTTTCCAACCCCCTGGGGCCGGGGGGTCCTCACGAAGAACCTTCCTGGTTTTGAGGCACTGCCTCCCCCTAAATGCAGTCTGTGTCACAGGAACAACTGAGTCCATAGCCACGAGAAAAGTCCAGCCAAAAGGCCACTCCAAATCATCTCTCCCCATCCAATCATCTCCACATTTCATCTCTTATCTCCCTTCTTATTCAGCTTCGAGGAGGATTAGCATTTTTGCAAGGCCCCAATCATGCAAGAAAGGGTTAAAAGTTTTCAGTCTCTGCTGTCGGTCCCGGAGCGACTCCCACGCACGCTGCCCACACGCTGCCGCTCCGGCCGGGCAGTCTTCCTCTCCCTTCTCCTTCTGGCTGGCTGCTCTCCTGGGGGGGGGCTGGCTGCCCGAGGGCTGACTCTCTGGGACCTTCCACCCTTCCATCTTCGAAGCCCCCCCCGAAGCCCCCTCAACCCCATCTCTGTCCAGGCCCCGGGCCTACCGTATGGCCGGCCCCTCCCCCGCCCAGCAGCAACAGGCTGGGTGGGGGAGAGAGATCTGAACTCCTCGCCGCGGTGTCCGAAAGAGGAAGTGCCAAGGGCAGTGCCTTGCTTTTAACCCCTGTGTATTCTTGGAGGTGTGTCCAAACCCCACTGGCCACACCAGACGCCAGTCTCAAACCCAAAACCTTCATTGGTTTGACCCCAGCTTCCCAGAATTCCCACTCCTTCCTGGTCAAACCATGACACTCCACCCTTCACCTTCCGAGAATACACTTTCTAAAATTATCAACAAAATTACAAAACACTTCTACACAACAATACCCTAGATTCACTATCTATCTACCTTAACTTAGTACATGCTTTTCTTATTCCTCTCGGTCCCATCTCACAGCTTTATCTCATCATTCTCCCGTGATTCGATTCCCCGGTCCAGGGAACCAAAAATGTCATGGTTTGAGCCTGGCACAGAGCCAGTGCCCCCCATGAAAATGCCTCACCCTGGTGTCTGCTGTGAGATGTGACCAGGAATAAGCAAAACAGGCTCTAACTTAAACATAAAGACCACTTTATTACTTAAACTACAGGAAAATAGAGAAAGACTATAAGGAAAAGAAAGAAAGAAAAAAAAAATTGAAAACCTTACAAAAAAGCCACTTTCCTCCTCCCCACTCCCTGACTTTCTCAATCCAATACATTCTCCCAAAACACCCGGTACGACACTTTAGTATACTCAAACATCAGTTCATGAAGAGGAAAGGAGTCCTTCTCGTTCCATAGGCTTCTCCTGGAAACACACTGAAACCTCGGATGCTTCCTTGTCACTTCGGCACCGCCCGGGAAAAAAAAGTCCTTTTGCCGCTTGTGACATGTTCCTTCCATGCCCAGTGCTCTCACCACTGACGGCATGGACCAGAGCTGCTTTTAGGGTTGTCTTTCAAGGATGCCTTGTCTCACTCCAAAAAGGCACAGTCTCTGCTTTTGGGACATCTGTCCCCCCCATATTTTTCCAACCCCCTGGGGCCAGGGGGTCCTCACGAAGAACCTTCCTGGTTTTGAGGCACTGCCTCCCCCTAAATGCAGTCTGTGTCACAGGAACAACTGAGTCCATAGCCACGAGAAAAGTCCAGCCAAAAGGCCACTCCAAATCATCTCTCCCCATCCAATCATCTCCACATTTCATCTCTTATCTCCCTTCTTATTCAGCTTCGAGGAGGATTAGCATTTTTGCAAGGCCCCAATCATGCAAGAAAGGGTTAAAAGTTTTCAGTCTCTGCTGTCGGTCCCGGAGCGACTCCCACGCACGCTGCCCACACGCTGCCGCTCCGGCCGGGCAGTCTTCCTCTCCCTTCTCCTTCTGGCTGGCTGCTCTCCTGGGGGGGGGCTGGCTGCCCGAGGGCTGACTCTCTGGGACCTTCCACCCTTCCATCTTCGAAGCCCCCCCCGAAGCCCCCTCAACCCCATCTCTGTCCAGGCCCCGGGCCTACCGTATGGCCGGCCCCTCCCCCGCCCAGCAGCAACAGGCTGGGCGGGGGAGAGAGATCTGAACTCCTCGCCGCGGTGTCCGAAAGAGGAAGTGCCAAGGGCAGTGCCTTGCTTTTAACCCCTGTGTATTCTTGGAGGTGTGTCCAAACCCCACTGGCCACACCAGACGCCAGTCTCAAACCCAAAACCTTCATTGGTTTGACCCCAGCTTCCCAGAATTCCCACTCCTTCCTGGTCAAACCATGACACAGATGTTAGGGATTATGGGTTTTTTTGTTTGTTTTTAATGATTTAATAGTGCTACTCTCATCAGAGTTTTCAGGAAGAAAACATTTGCTTCTAATATGGTGTTATGGTCCCATGTAGAGTGGAGTGAATGGTCTGTGAGATCTAACTCAGACTTCTGTAGCATGGCTGTGGACTGAGGGCATCAGCACTCTGTGATCCACATGCACCTTCCCAGACTATATTTTCATACAGAAATAGCAATCACAGTTGTATAGTCAAAGACTGAGCAAAAAGCATGCCGTTTCTGTTGCTGCCAAAAAGATTCAATTTTTGTAATTTTAGCTATCAACGGGAATGGAATAGAGCTCACATATGAAAGACCTGTAATGCTTTAAATTAGTACATATAGAAGAGATTTACTTGCAAATCATCATGGTTTAGGAATGATTCTCCACAATTCAGTGCCCCTACTAGGACTCTAATACCACAGGAATGTTTTCTTTCCTTCACCTGTTTTACACTCCCCCTTCCCACTGCAGTGGGAAGGAGTTGAGAACTGGGGACACAAAAGGCAAAGATCACGGGCTGAGATAAGATCAATTTACTGGAAACCAGAAAGATAAGAAAGCAAGTAGTAGCAGGAAAAATACTGATGACAGAAAGTCAAAAAATCCCCAAACCAAACCAACCAACCAACCAACCAACCAAAACTAAACTAAACTGTTCACATGGGAAAAACTTCCTGGTAATAGACAATACCAGACAGCTTCCTCCACCATGTTTTCTTGGACTGGGAAGGAACCACTCCTCCATGGAAGACAGTTCCTTTTCCCTGCCCCTGTCAATGATGTAGGTGGAATAAAATAACCTCTGTGTCCTAACCATGCTCCCTCAGGCTACTGAAAAAATTGACCCTGTCCTGGGACAGGGCAGAACATCTGTTCTGACTTTCAGGTTTTGTATAATATAATTGAGACACAGAAATTTGTCAAAAGAAATTAAAACTAACTTCTCACAAGTGATTACTTCCTTACACTTCTCACTTTTTAATTCACCTTTTAGCACCACAAAGTCTTAGTGTAAAAGTTTATGAAAACATCGAACCACATATTTTGCATTATCAGCTCTGGAGCAGTGAAAATGAGATCATAAGAGAGTGATGTTAAATTATTTAAGTTGTAACCCAGTTTCAATCTATGTTAGCATGCAAAAATTATTTTTACCATAGACTTTTTCATAATAAAAAAATTGTTCATATTTCAGTGTGAATAGGCACAGTAATTAAAATATTATAACAGAATCATTGGGGAATCACAGCCTTTCTATCGAAGTAATTGCAGGTATTCATATCAGCTAAGATTTATTTGGAAAACACTTTAATTTGATTGTGATATATGAAAGTGCATTACAGAAGTTAACTGATACATTTACTTATAATTAATGTTTTTAGTTAAAACCTGATAATTTAATAGGCAGATTCTCTTGACTTCATTGAGTCTGCACAAAAGGAAATAAAGGGATTTAATTGGCATTTACTGGTGGGATTGCACACCTCCACTTAACAATAGGAAAAATAGGCTAAATTGCTAAATAGTATATAGCATTTATTTGATTACTAATTAGGAATGATTTTTTTATTATTATTACTTTAGATAAATTCTATTTTTGTGCAGCCAAACCTCAGACTTTTATTACAACTTCTTTTTCAACAAGTACAAAAAAAAGGGAAAACCTAGCAATTGAGGATGTGACTGTTCAGGATGAAAGCAGTTACTTATAGCATAATTTCAGCTGACCTCCCATAATCCATGGCCTCAAATCAGTTCTACAATATCAGCCTATAAATATGAAAAATGTAAAATTCCTTAATCACAAAGAAGCTAAATGCAGCATGACATTATAGAGCAGCAATTGGTGTGCTGGGGGCCAGAGAGAAATGTCACAGCTAAGCTTCTGAATTCTTACTCTTGTCTCCTTACTAACTATTTTGTAACTTCACTACAGTTATGCACTTTACTCTTGCAGGCTTCTTAGTGGTTTAAAGTTCAGTTTAGATTACCACATGCTGGTACTTGTAATTGCCACAGGCTGCACATCTGTTTTAAGAGGGAAAATAGTCCGAGTCCATCATGTAGAAGGCAGTGGAGGTAAAAGCCAGCCTGAAGGATATTTCATAGGCCAAATAAGCCTCACATTCCAGGTGTAAGTTGGAAGAAATCTTTCAGTTATTTCTATTGTAGAATTCTGCTGCCTGGTGCCTTGATTAAATTCTCTATTTGAAAAATCAAAGTAACAAAAAAAACCCCATGAAAAATCTTAGTTTGCTTGTTAGGTTACAAAACATTTTTTGCTTTCTTTAAATGACAGCTAGCAACAAATAAACCCTAACAAAGCATTTCCCTTAAAAACATTTTGTGCAGTGAAGCAGCCATCTGCAACAACACCTTAGCTAAAGACAGCTGGGACCCAGTCTCAGTAGTTTTAATTAATCAATTAGCAAATATTGTATAAAATATATTAAAGAGATATATCAAAATTAAAAGGATTGCATTTATTTGGAGGCAAAAGCTTCATATTTATCCTTAGCTCTTAGAGAGATTTTTCCAGGTTAGTGCACTAAAGAGACTATCAAAATCTTAAAATGTTAAAATATACAAAAATATTGTGTCCCATTCACTTGCAGGAGCTTTTTGCACAAATGAAGTCCGCTTATAAGGAAGCAATAAACGTTGTATATGGGAGATTTCAGAATGAGTACAAGAAGAGATCACCAAGTATCTCTGGCAAATTTTCAAATACAGAAGTGTCTCCAGAATAAATAAGCCTTCAAAATATTTAATTCTGTGAACTCTGAGGAAATAACTAGTCCTAAGGGCATGTGCCTTCTGACTAGAGAAAAAGAAATAAAAGGAAAAGTACTGATGTAATGCACAAAAGAGCAGCTCAAAATATCGACAGGCATTAACTGGTTTTGCCATTTTACTCCAAAATTAATAATTTTGATAAGCTTACAAAAACTAAATATTACATGGATTACATGGATATTACATAGTGGGAGTTTAATTTTCAGTGAAAGTCAGTGGTGTTTTTTCAGACATTTAGATTACGTTATGGAAAATCTTCCCTTAGTGTACATATGTATCTCCTGCTACACCTATTCTTTTCTGCAATTACAGAAGAATGGTTTTGGCCATCACTTTGTTCAACATGCTGCAACTTTGGATGGCCACCAAAATTGTGCTTATATCCATCGTTTCAAAGAAAAATTAAACCTTGATTTTATGAGTAAATGGTAGAATTATAGTTGTATTTAAGATTTTCATGTTTTCAATTTACTAAAATCACCTGAAATGAAACTGAGACAGAGAAATATGCAGTCTTAATAAAAAAAATAAATATTTTCAGGATTTGAGCTCAGTATTTTCTGCAAATGAACAAAGGCATGCTGCTGTGAACAGATCTGAAATCACCATTATCAATTTCTGAAGGTAAACAAGGAAAGGAAGTATTCCCTTCTACCCTGCTCCAAGATCAGAGAGAACAAAGAGTCTTTTGTTTGTTTGTTTGTTTTTAATAACATTTATGCAATGTGCAAGGTCCCTTTCCTGCTCTCAAAATTGGCAATTGTATTCCTTTTGGTGTAGATTTTTTAATGAGTTGTTGTAGTCTCTGTAAACTCGAAGACAGAATGATAGCTCTACATATCTATCTCACTGAAATGTCAATGAATCATACCCAATCTTCTAACAATGATAGTTTTGACCTCAGGCTATTCAGGTTTTCTGCAGAGACCTCTTCTACAGAGCATGTTTCTTCTAGAGGCCTTGACATATAAGTAGAATTTACAGCAGAAGACTTTTTTTCCTCTTAAACACTTTTTCTAAAAAGACAAAAATGTATTAAGTAAAAAGATATACTGAAGATTTGTGCATAACTGACTGTTGTGCTTCTTTTTATTTAAATTCCAGCCTAGTAAAAAAAGACCCTAAACAACAAATAATAATTTTTACAAAATAAAAAAATAAAACAAATGAGCAAACAACTCCCACACATTCACATTTATAATTACATCTGTGCCTCTTTCAAGCAGTGGCATTAAAAAGGCTTATTCTACAAAATCACATTGTGTATTGGTATAATTACTATTTTTAAGAATGATAACTTACAGTCAGTGTAGTAAGTTTGGTAATATTTTCAGGTTCCTTTCATCATGAACTCAACTACAAGTATAATGCAGAAGCTTCAAGCTACCACTTAGCACTCTGTTATTGCAATAAATACCAAAGGTACAATGAGATAAAAAATATAAGTCAGATTTTAAATTCAAATGTTTTTCCAAAGGTAGACTTTACATATCAGAACTGGAATTCTCTTATGTTACAGACATAAAAATGCAAGCCATACTCTGCAGAAGTCCTGCCTCAAAGAGCATAAAAAATGTGCAAGAAAAAAAAATTTGGAAAAAATCTCTACTGTCCACATTTCAGAAATCCTGAATTTAGATTTAATGAGATTCTCAGTAACCAGCTAAACATTTACTAGACCAGGACATAATGGAGTACTCCTATCAGTAAGTACAGTAAAAGATCGATCATCTTTTTCTATAGGACTGATCCATAGAGAGCCTGAAGCATTGGTGTACTGAATTCCATGACTTCTTCCTCATCAGGCATTAGACTCTTAGGACACTGTAGAGGCTGGAAATCACCAAAAACTTTCTGTGCCTTAGAAATCAGCCACAAAGAAATGTTGAAGATCTAGCTAAAGTGACATCTTTTTGCATGGTCTAGGTACTTAAGACATGCCAGTTGCAAAGACTCCTATCAGAATAGCCTAAATTTATGTGTTTAGACTGATCTAAGTTATATTTAGGGTCTTCAGGCCTTTGTCAATGTGAATTTCAGCATTGGCAATTCATGTTTCCTGAATTCCAAATAAGTAATTCAACCATTAAACCGTAACTTTTATAATAAAGCCTTAGCTCTGCAGATAATAGGTGCACTGATGTTGAGCCTTTGATGCTCATGATTTCTTAAATAGTTGTATAATTTTTTTTCTATCTAGATAAGCACATCTTGTTAAGCAATTACCTCCCTAGAAGACAAGTACTAGTTTAGGTTTTTTCAGGTAAATCCATCAAGGAAAAAAGGCCATCCTTGTGTCTTGTATCACTGTATTAATCAAATTGGGTGAGGGAAGGCAGAAAACAAAAGAACAAAAATACAAACGTAATATAAATGGTTATGTTGTTATTTTTAGAATGGCCATTAATACTTCTTTTATAAGAATATTTTCCTCCCCCCAGATGTTCATTTCAAAATGAACCAGTCAGAAGCAAGCATCAGGTCTGTAGGATAACTAAGTGAATTCAACAGGATAAATACGCCAGCTATGGAAAATTTGCAGTACAGCACAGAGCAGGCACAGAAACCCACAATATCCCAAAATCAAGCACACAATGGAGGTGGCAATACCAGGTGATGGCTTGTATTTTGTAAAAAAATTACCATAAAATTATCGTTTTAAGAACTGCATTGGGCTGAACATGTCTTCATTACCAATCTTTCACTAGCGGCTGTACATTTTCTTGCTGTACAGGGAAAAATTAAAAGAATTTTTTCAATTTGTGCAAAAATACTACTTCATTAAATAAAGCAATGTTTAGGGATTACTCAAATTACTCTGTGTACTGTTTACCTCACTAGTTTATCTCTTCCTCTCAAAATATGCTCAAAAAATAACTATAGCTGAACAAACAAACAAACAAGCAGACATCCCCTCCCCCAGTTTATTATTCCATATAATTTCTCTTAAAGGAAATTGCTGGGAATAAATTTTCTGTGCACTTGGAAGAGAAATCAAAATCAGTATGAAGAAATTATTTAACTGTGCTGCTTTTAATTAGATAGTGGCAAATCTCATTAGCAATTTTGAACTATTATTCAACTATGAAAGGAAAAAAAAAACAAACAACAAACAGAAAACCAGAAGTAATTAATATTCAAAAGTAGAGCAAGTGTGTATTGCCAAGACATCCAAAATTCAGCTGATTCTCTCTTTGTACCTGGAAGATAAACTGAATTTTTCTTATTCAGGTACAAGGATGTCTAGGCTTTTTAAAATTCAATGTTTACTTCTAAAAAAAATAATTTTTCTTCAAACTATTTTTAAATTATGGTTACATTATGGAATTGTTCTTTGGCTGAACATGTATAGGGAAAGAGGGCCATTTAGTTTATTTAGTGCTATTATTAACGGTTAAAAATTATCTTTGTATTTGCAAGTAAATTTTCTTTTCAACAAAGCATACAAAACTCATAAAAATAATTGTTAGCAGTCAGAAGGACAATTCATTTTTTAAAATTTAATATAGGATTAGACATATGTGGAATCTTTAAAATTGGAAATACATCAAATTTTTCTTTAAAAACACAAAGAATATTAATATAGCCTGAAAAATGTATTGAAAATTGGAGTAGATTAATTTGATTAACATAGGAAGGATATACAACTTTTAAAACATTGTGTGTTTAAATATATTATGCTAAAAAATGACAAAACATCAAGTATTAAAATATTCAGTAGTCACATATTTCTTCAGCTCTTCATCAATTAGTCAAGGCCAAACCACTTACCATGCAGAATTCCAGATACATTGAAGATGGTGACTGAGCAGGTGAATTAAATGCCTAAAGTGTTGAAAAATACCAAGCAAAAAAAAATAAAAGCAAGCTGCTCCTAAGTCAGTTGAGATCTATATTAGCTTGTAACACATAGAAAAGTGATGGTAGAATAATTATGAATTACTGTTTCTTGAACTCAAGAAGACAAAGAGAATGATGGAATTATTAGGAAATTACTAGGAAAAAATGTTGCTGAAGAATCACAGAATCATAGAATTGTGGTTAAAAGGAAGCAGTGGAGTTCAACTGGTCCATCTCTCTGCTCAAGCAGGTGACCTAGAATAGGTTTGCCAGGACCATGTTGAGACAAATCTTTAATATCTCTAAGGATGGGAACTCTCACCTCCTGGGTAACCTGTGCCAGAGCTCGATCATCCTCACAGTACAAAAGCATCTCCTGATTCTAGGAGGGAAGCTCCTATGTCCCCCAGATGGCAGGGATTAAAACTAGAGACAGCTGAGAAGTTACATTCACATCATAACAGAATGTATAATTATATGGATATTTTAGGGTAAAATACAGTTGTTGTTCCCTGGATGGAATGCAGTTGGCATGTTCCATTATGTTACTCCACACAACCATAAGCACCTGCTAAGGGAAATGGAGTGGAGGGCAGAGCACAGTAGAAACACTCTGGCCAAGGATCTGTTGAAATCCTGGCAGGGATGGGAACTCAAAGGAACTTTGCAGGAGAGAAACCTCATCCTTCCTCAGCCAGGGAAGATAAGAAATGTCTTGCTGCTGAATCAAAAACTGTGGAGAAATCGTTCTTCTCAGGTAAACCTAGTACATTTTAGCCTAGTTCTAATATTTATGCACACCTGCATCCTATAGTTACCAACCTCCAAGGTGTGACCACCCTTCACTGGGAATGCCCTCTATTGATTTTGACTTTATCTTTAAAAGCAAAGCAAGATAATTTTACGCCAATCAGTAACAAAAGTATGCATGACTAGTGTAAGTCAAGCTCCACCTAAAAACAAAGAAATAAAATAAAAGTAAGTCAAAAATGTGGAAAAAGTTATGTGGGACTCCATCATAACTGCTGGCATCAGTCAATGGGCTGAACCTGTCCTCTCCCCCATAGGGATGCTCACTAGGTAAGAACTGTATCCTGTGCATGCTGAGTACTTTTGTTGGGGATTACAGCTTGTCTGTGTATTGCCTTCAATGTGTCTTTGCAGTCAGAGGCTTTCATCAACAATCCTCAAACCTTCACCTGTCAGACTTTTATACCAAAGAGTGTTATTCTGTAAATTTTTAGTGTGAGTCCTCCAAGGGCACTGGCAGTCACCATCAGTGATATACTTGAATTAAGTGGGAAGATGTGCTGAGGGGTCATGAAGTGATGTGTGAGGGGGTGTGTGCCCCAAAATCAAACTGCTCTCTGATCCAGAAGGACTGTTCAGTGAAGGACTTCTGTCAGACTAGTTGGACACAAGGCTCTTAGCTTTTCTGAAGAACTGACAGACAATATTAAATTGAATACTGAATATTAAAGGTAGAGACGTTGAGTATTAATTAAGGCATTGACTATTAAGGGTAGAGGAAATCTCCCCACACTAAGGGTTGAGGAGATCTCCCCTTTTTTAACATGAGAACCCCGAGTTCCTTCCACAGCTATCTGCTGCTTATATGGCCTTCCCCCAGCACACACTAATGTGTGGGGCTATTCTCTGCCAGGTAAAGGACTATGTCTTTCCGCTTGTGAGGGCTCTGTCAGCCCATTTCTGCAGACAGTTTGGTCCTCCAGAATGGCAGCACAAACACGGTTTAAAACTTGCAATCATCATGTATTGGCATATGTATCCCAATATAACCAGTTAGATGGTGCCTAGGCCAGTTCTGACCCTCGCTGCTTGGCCAAAGGCAGCACTGTGGTGTTTTACCCCAGAGATACCTTGGCTGGCAGCAGAGTGCAGCGGGGCACAAGACAGGACTCCGTTCTCCTCAGGAGAGAGAGCTTCTGGCGATAGTGGAGATAAAGAGAGTGGATTCTGCTAGAAGGTTGCCAGATGTTTATTCCATTGGTACAGAGGTGTCTGCACTGGGCCACTGCTGCTGACAGAATGGAGGCCGCATGGTCTCATTAACATTTTAAGCTCAGGACAGGGGAAGGGGAGGGGACAGGTGAGTTACCAACCAGGTGAAGGGGCAGGGTCTCAAGGGACTAGGGACACCTATCACACGACGCCTTGCTGGTATGTTAGCCTGATTGACAGGGCACACTCAGCGAGGGGCGAGGGGGAAGGGAGAAGGTAAAACAGGATATTGCAACACACCACAACATCTCCCCCTAGTTTTGTTTAAAAAGAAGAGGACTGTGTTTATGGTGCAGAATGATTCTACTGAGGCTTCCAGGTCATCCACTGGAGCACTGAGGGCTTCCAAATGGTAGACCTCAGGAGGGGGAGATGAGCTGGAGATTAACTTGAGAACCATGTGTCTGATTACTCCAAAAACAATGCTAAAAACTACAATAACTACAACTAAAATAAACAGCACTAAAATTACAGTTTTCAGAATAGATCCCAACCAGCCCGAGAGTCCCCAGCCATTGAAAAGTCCATTCAGCTCGTTGTCACTTTCTCTGTTGATGTCTGAGAACCTTTATCGAGGTAGTCCATATGTGGTTTGGGCTGCGGTACTATGTAGGAGATTGCAGGTGGGATGATCACGAGTAGGACAAGAAGCAGGCTCGGTCTCATGACGTCTCGAGGCTACACACGAACAGTGGGATCTAAACTGGTACAAAAACTTGAGACAAACATATATTACAAACTATTCCAGATAGGAGGCTTAAATGGAATTTCCTCCAGAGAACGTGCGCGGCGTTTTCTTCTCCAGGCAGCGTGAGCAACCTGGGGCGCTTCTGCAGATTTCTCTGAGACTTTGGGAACATAGGGCTTTACCCATTTGGAAGGAACCCACCTTAAACCAGAGGGGGTGGATACACAGGCGTATCCACGTCCCCAAGTAACCAATTTGTAAGGTCCCACCATTTTCCAAGTCTCAGGGTCCTTTACTAAAACTGGAGGTTTTTCTTTCATCAACCTGTGACTGTTCCCCCCAAAGTGGCGTAGGATGGGTGGGTTCAGGCTGTCAAAAGAACAATTCAGAAAATTGATTGTGAATAGTGCCCTGGATAACCGGATGTGGGGAGGTTCTAACTTCAGAACCTGTTGTTGCTGGTCCAGGACCCTTTTAATATCACGGTGAGTTCTTTCTACAATGGCTTGACCTGTAGGGGAGTAGGGGATGCCAGTTTTGTGCTCTACTCCCCATTGCTGTAGGAAGCTCTCGAATTCCTTGGATTTATAAGCAGGCCCATTATCAGTTTTCAGCTCCTTGGGGATGCCCATGAAAGAAAAAGCCTGTAAGAGGTGCTTAATAGCATCAATAGATGATTCTCCTGTGTGGGCAGAAGCATAGACCGCTCCAGAAAAGGTATCTACACTAACATGAACATATTTCTGCCGTCCAAAAGCCTGTATGTGTGTTACATCTGTTTGCCACAGTTCACAACTGTTCAGTCCCCTTGGGTTTGCTCCCGTACTCACTGTAGGGAGTGCATGTTATTGGCAATTTGGGCACGTGGTCACAATCGCTTTGGCCTGTTCTCGAGTGATGTTAAACTGGCGAACCAGGCCAGGTGCATTTTGGTGGAAAAGCTGGTGGCTGATTTTTGCCTGTTCAAAAACATTTGGGAGAGTGGCCATCACTGCAGGCGCAGCAAGAGCATCTGCCCTTCTGTTGCCTTCAGCGATAAACCCTGGCAAGTCAGTGTGTGACCTGACATGCATCACATAAAAGGGTTGCTCTCGGTGAGTGACTAACTTTACCAGTTTTGAGAGCAATTCAAAAAGTGCAATGTTAGATACATCTTGCAGTATTGCTTGATCTGCTCTGGATACTACTCCTGCCACGTATGCAGAGTCTGTAATCAGATTAAATGGTTCTGAGAACCTTTCAAAAGCCCTAACAACCGCAGCCAATTCAGCAACCTGAGGTGAACCTTCCACCTCAGCAATGTCCGTCTCCCACTGCTGGGTTTGAGGATCCTTCCAAGTCATAATGGACTTGTGGGACCTCCCGGACGCATCTGTAAAGACAGTTAGAGCCCTTTTTAAAGGTCTCCTACTTAGAGCAGTTCTTAATTTTAAAGTAAATTGAACATCTTGTTCAAACAATTTGCAAGCGGGCCGTGCTACCGAAAATTGTCCTGAGTAGGAATCCAGAGCAAACTGCAACACTTCATTTTCTTGAAACAATTGTTCCAGTATTTTCATAGTATTTTGACCTGATTTTAACTCAATTGGAATGTGAATGCACTTAAAATCACATCCTGCTAACTCCCTGATCCGGGTCCTTGCTTTCCGGATCAGTTCTGCTACCAGTTCCTGAGGCTTTGTCAGTCTCTTGGACCTTTTGTGACTGAGGAAAACCCATTCTATGATCAAGAGAGAGTCCCTCTGGTCCTGGTCCTTTTTTGGTGTGTCCTTTGCCTTAGGTGTTTGTTTTTCCTCCCACTGGAAAATAATTCCATGGAGGTGTGGCAACTTATCTAGGATGATAAATTTGAATGGCAGATCAGGCCGGCATCGATGGGCCTGTCTTGTGGACATTGCAATCTGAACCTTTTCTAGAGCTTTCCGTGCCTCTGGGGTAATAGACCTAGGAGCACCTGGGTCCTCTCCCCCTTTCAATAAATTGAAAAGAGGGGCAAGGTCTTCATTAGTCAGACCAAGCCACGGTCTTACACAATTCAAAGACCCACACAACTTGTGGACATCCGCAAGGGTCTTGATCCTTGGATTGATTTCTAGTTTTTGAGGAACAATGGTCCTATTTCCAATTTCTAAACCCAAATACTTCCAAGGTGGCATCTTTTGAATTTTCTTTTCCTGGAGCTCGAACCCTGCCACAATCAATGCATCGATCGTTAGGTCAAGCGCATGTGTTAGTAAATCATCATTGGGGGCACACACAAGGATATCATCCATATAATGATAAATGATGGCCTTCTCTGCGGCTGCACGAACTGGGGAAAGCAGGGAAGAGACATACCACTGGCAGATAGCTGGAGATACCTTTAGGCCCTGAGGAAGAACGGTCCAATGGTACCTTTTCATAGGAGCTTCTGAATTGATAGAAGGGACAGAGAATGCCAAACGCAGTGCATCATCAGGGTGTAATGGGATTTGTTGATATTAAACAATCTTTAATATCAACAACAGCTAATTTCCAATCTTGGGGAAGCATTGTTGGGGATGGCATACCAGGTTGAGGAGAACCCATATCTTCAATTACATTATTAATTTGTCGGAGGTCACAGAGGAGTCGCCACCTCTTTTTGTCAGCTTTTTGGATGACAAACACTGGAGAGTTCCATGGGGACATGGTCTCCAGAATGTGGCCCTTTCTTAGTTGCTCTTGTACTAGTTCCTCAAGCACCTTTATTTTTTGTTTACTGAGTGGCCACTGTTTCACATCAACTGGTTTGTCTGTTTTCCACTTAAGTTTTTGGGTGGGGCGCTGTTGTTCAATGACTGCTGCACAAAAATGCTGTGGAGAGTCTGGAATATTAATTGTGACACCCCACTGAGCCATTAAATCTCTCCCTAACAAAGGTTCTGAATAATCTAACACAAATGGACGGATATTTGCCAATTGTCCGTTTGGACCCTCAAATTGAATAATGCTTTTGGATTGCCTTGCCAATTGCAGACCTCCTACACCTCGAAGGTGATTTAAAGGCCAGTGTGCTGGCCAGTCTTGTACTGGAATCACTGTGCAGTCTGCACCTGTGTCTACAAGCATCTCAATGCGTTTAGACTCCCCATCCCCACTGACATTGCACCACAATTTGGATTTATCTGTCCCAATAACTTGGACCCGGGCGACTGTGGGCCCTTGTTTATCGACATTTTCAGGTAAAGATGGCACAGGGATAGCTTGATCAACAATTTGTCCCTTAGGAAGAAACAGGGGTGGGTGGAAACAGTGCAGGCTGAGAACAAATTGCTTGGGATCTGATGTTGTTATTCCCGGAGCAATTTCGATCTCTTGTGGTGTGTTTTTGTCCCCAGTGATGATGTACTTACAACGAATTTGGTTCCAAGTACCTTTCTGTTCAGGATTTACAGAGACAATATGCCAGTCAGTGTCCTTCAGGTGGAGTGACTCTGTCAGCTGCAACCTGTAAGGCTCATTGACAGAAGATGCGGTTAATACAGAATCACTTAAATCATAACAAAGGTTATTTTGTTTCACTTTCAACAGTGGACTAGCAGACTTGGTCTTTGAAGCACCTGCTTCACTTACACAAATGTTAATATTATTGCGCGCTTGATTTATTTTGCTACCCTTATTCTCTTGGCCTGCTCCTTTTATGTCTGCACGCCTGGCAGGCTGGCACTTTATTCTTCGTTTTTTTGTTGTTGACCCCCAGGGAGGGCTTGTAGTTCTCCTCCCCTGCCATTTCTAAATTCATCAAATTCCTTTTTCAGGGGGCACTGGTTACTCCAGTGCCCTAGCTTATTACAAAGCAGGCATGGTTTTGTGGGCTCAACCATTGCCGGTCTCCGCTGCTGCCCAGGGTACTGCTGTGCTGAGGGAAAAGGTGAAGGGCTGGCAACAGCGACACGCTGGGGTGGTCTTGGCAGCAGCCTTGGTCTGGTGTCTTCAGCCACACTCATCAGAGGCACTTTCCTGTTACAGACTAGAAGCATATCTTTTAGTGTAGGGGAAGGTTCCATAGGAAGGCTCAGGATTGCCGCTCGACACTGTTCAATTGCATTTGTAAACGCTATTTCTTCTAAAATTGCTTCCCTAGCATTTTCCTTTTTAACTTGTATTTCAATGGCTCTAGTTAGCCTTTCTACAAATTTCAAAAAAGGTTCTGATGGTAGTTGTTTGATTTTACTATAGGGCTCAAAAGGCCCCTCAGGTTGGAGGGAAAAGAATGCTTTTTCAGCTGCTTCTTTTACTTTCTCAAGTGTTTCTGCAGGAATTGCAGCAGCTTGGACTGAGGGAGAAGACCATTGACCCTCACCACAGAGGTGATCAATAGTGATAGGGTTACCATTGTTTCTTTTGCTGTGTTTGGATCAGCCTGTAAGCTTGGGAGAGCGTCTTTTAGCAGTTGTTTCAATGCTGATTCCCATAATTTGAATTCCGTGGATGTCATGAGACATGAAAAAATCTGTTTTAAATCATGTGGAACCACAACAGTCCTACTTAATTCAGAATTTAAAAGGCCACGGAAATATGGACTGTGTGGACCATATTCTTTATGAGATTTACAGATCTCTTTAATCAATTGTCGTCCAAAGGAGCTCCAATTAGCAGTAGGGGCTGCTCCTGCTTGAGCTGTGGGCTGAAACGTAACAGGAGCTAGTGACAACATGGCACCATGCATTGGGTCTGCTGTCCCCTGCTCTGTATCCCTTGAATCAGAAGCATTGGGATCACAGCTACAGGTTTGGGGACAGGCAGTGGGTGTGTCCCCACCGTGGGAACCCGGGGAGGGGGCGGGGAAAGGGAGCCGGCAAGGGGCGGGGATACCGTGGGAACAGGGGGCGGGGTCAAGGGGCTGGCAGGGGGCGGGGATACCGTGGGAACAGGGGGCAGGGTCACCTGGTGACATCACGTCAGCAGACGCCCCCTGGGAGGAGTAGAGGGGCGGAGCTGAGGGTACTGCAGGAAAGGCGGGGGCAGGGGGGAAGGTGTCACGAGGAACAGGAGGAGAGGGGGATGGGGCAAGAATTTTGGGATGCTTAAGAGGATTTTGGGAAGAAGAAGACCAGGTTTGGGAAGATGCCACATGGCACCCACCATCTTGTGCAGCCCCTAGGGACTGGGGGCCATTTTGGACATCACTGCTCTCCGAAAAGCTAACACGTGCTCGGGATTTTAGAGGAGGGGATCGGGAAAGACACGCAGCCTGGCCAGGGCTTTGTGAACAAAACAACTCAGGTATTCTTGCACACCCTGGGAGCCGACTTCCCAATGAGTTTGCACTCTTTAAAATACCAAGTTTTGGGGAAAGAGGTTTAGGGGTTTTAGAGGGAGAGGGAGGAACAGGGAGAGCAGAGGTACATGGCTTTACATTTGGCTTTTTCTCCATTTCCTTTTGTTTGAGCAATGCTGTTCGAATTTGTAAACTCCAGAACACAAATTTAGCTGAGGTTAATTTGCCAGATTGTCCTAAGGTTATCAATTCATTCCCAACTTTATCCCAGAATTGAATATTGTGGATTTCTTCAGGGGAAATGTTTGGGAACTGCAGAAAAAGCCATCTTATAAACTGTTTCAATTTTCCTTTAGAGAATTTCACATTACTCTTGATTAAAATGCTAACAATATTATAATACACTCCCCTTTGTACAATGCTAAGTTTGGAACCCATATTAGATGTAAAAAGCAAAGTACTTAATCCCGCCTGACCAAAAACAAAGCTAAAATCAGCTCCCAATTTCTAAAAAAAACCACAGATAGAAAGCGATAACGAGCAGACAAAAGCTTCACAATGCAGCTGTATATACTGCTTTTAAAATTCCCGGGCAGCAGCAGCAGGGCACGCCCTGCCGAGCCGGCACGCCCTGCCGAGCCGAGGCAGAAACAAAGCCTCCCCCGCCGTGGAATGCAGCCCCCCCGCGGAGCAGAGACAGCAGCCACTCCACGTGGCAGCCAAAACCGGGACCCCCCCCGCCGCACCGCGTGTGCAGAGCACTCCCGACCCTGCAGGTCCCCCGGCCACGTGGAAAGAGAGCCCCCCCCCTCCCCCACAAAGAGAAAGAGAAAGAGAATCTCCTAACACGTGTCTGAGCACGCTACTGAGCCGGGGCTGCTCCGGCGCGAATTTTAAAAGACAGTGAAACACACGCAGAAAATAAAGCTAGAACGCTATGAATTCTTGTCTGTGGGGCTGGGCAGCCAAAAATGCAAAGGCAAAAAGGAACAGAACTTGCGGCAGAGTCTGTTTTTGAGCTTCTGCTCTACCGAAAGCAGAGATACTCACGTGAAATGGAAGCTGTAGGCTGGGTACAGGCAGGCAGGTCTCCACCGGAAAAGGACCTCTCTCTGGGTGCAAGAGAGGCTCCCCTTTTCTTCCTCTGGAAATCTGCTCACCACAATGAAGCTGGGCTTTCCAGAAGGCACCGAACAGTCCACGAAACTTTTTCTGGGAATATTCCCAAAGTCTCTAGCTGGGAGTCTTGAAGCCAGGCTCCTTTCAGCTGGATGCACGGCTGCCAGAGCTTCTCTGAGGAACTGCGAGTCCGTTTTCGGGCTACAGAGTCAAGCCCACCCAGGGACGCCAATATATTGGAATAAGAATCCCAATATAACCAGTTAGATGGTGCCTAGGCCAGTTCTGACCCTCGCTGCTTGGCCAAAGGCAGCACTGTGGTGTTTTACCCCAGAGATACCTTGGCTGGCGGCAGAGTGCAGCGGGGCACAAGACAGGACTCCGTTCTCCTCAGGAGAGAGAGCTTCTGGCGATAGTGGAGATAAAGAGAGTGGATTCTGCTAGAAGGTTGCCAGATGTTTATTCCATTGGTACAGAGGTGTCTGCACTGGGCCACTGCTGCTGACAGAATGGAGGCCGCATGGTCTCATTAACATTTTAAGCTCAGGACAGGGGAAGGGGAGGGGACAGGTGAGTTACCAACCAGGTGAAGGGGCAGGGTCTCAAGGGACTAGGGACACCTATCACACGACGCCTTGCTGGTATGTTAGCCTGATTGACAGGGCACACTCAGCGAGGGGCGAGGGGGAAGGGAGAAGGTAAACAGGATATTGCAACACACCACAACAATCATGTAGCTGGATAGAAAGAATCATCTTAAAGACAGAAAGCAAATATGCCATAGGCAAAACCAGTATTCACTGCAGTCTAAAGAGCAAAAAAATTTTTCTGTTTAGTTATGTGGATTACACTACTCAGATAAAAACAAAGTGAGTTTTGGCCTTATCAGCTCTTACACTTTGTGTTTGATTTTATATGATGGTTTTCTAGTGCTAATAACTGTGGCATGTTAATCCTTCAGACAAAAACTCTGCAGATTGCAACCAATTTTGCCAATGTAAACGATAAAAAATGCCCAATATCAATCACAGATTATCACAATAAGTCTGACAAATCATCAGGTATTTTAAAATTTAAGTCATGAATACTTAGCTGCCTTCTAATTTTCAATTTTTCTGCCAAATAATTTTGCAGGTTCTTCATTGATAAAGAAAATGTTATGTTGTGTACAACATTAGACCTTCTCCTGGCCTTTCTTTAGGCTTCATTGCTTTGCACAGATGGGGATGTTCTCATTTTCCATTGTATAAATGACAGCTTGGTGTGTAAGGACAGAAAAGAGGAAGTTGGCAATGAAAGAACATCATGTGTCTGGATCATTTCTCATAAGATGGAAAAATGGAAAATTAAAAGAACCATACTCTTCTTTTTAGCATTTTTACCTCATTTTTTTTTGTCCAAAAAACCTGCATGGTTCCTAAAAGATGTATTTCACTCTATAGGTTATCTGCTTTTTTCCTGTGAAGTGAGGTTAAAAAAAAAAAGGATTATTAGATATTTACGATCTGCTGTGATTTGATCACCAAAGTCATTTGAGGCCCTGATAACTTCTAGGGACAGACTGCCCTGAGGGAAAAGGGAGTGAGAGCATCTGTGGCCTTTGTTTCACCTGATACAATGCATTTGTCCTCAGTCCTGCAGTGTGCTTACAGCCACTCAGCTGCACAAATTCCTTTCTTCACACTACTGTCCCAGAGACCTGCTTCCCCTCCATAAATCTCAACTCAAACCATGATTCCTTTCTATAACTATTCCTCTCCTTCATAGTTTGCTCATTAACTTTGAAATAATTTAGCAAAACTTAAGTCTTACAAGCATGTGAACAGGGCCTGCCATCTATTTCTGTCACATATGTAGCTAATGAGAGGAATGAGAGGCTAGAAGTACACATAGAGAATCCAACATTGTTAATCTGAGGTGGCTTCAAGGAAATGACAAATGGAGCTGGTTTTGGTTTTTTTTTCAAAAATAACTATTTTGCAAAGCATCTTTGTCAAGAACTAAAAAGGCAAGATAACTCAGGCTTAAGACTGACACCTTAATTGCAAACAGCAGCCTAAAAAATGCCATAAAGAAAAGTGATGTCTGCAAATATGGGATTTAACATGTCAATTTGTTTGGATGGAGATTTGTCAAGATTAGAGGTAAAAATTACACATAATTTCTCCTTGGAAATATGTAGTAGGCAACCTAGTTGAAATCATGTCTTCTTCCTATCTCCCGTTATCAGTGAGTTGTGCACATTCCAGATAACATCTCATGATGCTGATTCTGTGATTCCATACTTCCCAATGCATTTCTAGTACATATTACACGGTACAGGACGTAATTTTTGACAATAACTTCTTCCCTGTTAAACAGTATTTCAAGATGTCCACAGCAGCATTCACAACTGATTATTCGTTGTTTGCGTTTGGGACTTTTTCTTTTAGAAGTAAGATATAGCAGTGAGTGAATTTGTGCTACTTTCTTATACATTTATTGAGGGCATACATAATTTGTCTGAAAGTCTCATTCCATTCCTTGAAACACACAGAATGTGCTTTGGAGATGTATCAAATGCTAATAGCTACCATCAACCTCAGCCACCAAGGACAATTATAATGTGTAAAATCCAGGAAGTTGTCACAGACATTGTCAATGAGGGAAGAACACAATAATGAAAAGTGCTCACACAGAGGGCAGAGGGAGAGTTTGTGCTACAGGTGGTTACATTAAGCTCTGAACTGTGCTGTATAACAGAACACAAAAGAAGCAGCAAAAGGCTCTACATGAGATTCTTTAATCCATTAGACATGAGGTGAAGAAAGGACTCAAGCACCCCTTACTCAAGAATGGTTAGTAAACACACTGATAAATCTCCATCAGACACACAGATGTCAAGCAAACTGGTAGGGAAACCAAATTACTCGGTTATTTAGCTCTGCAGCAATCTAACAAAACAAGCCACAAGGAGTATTTTCCTTCTCTTTAAACCAAATCAGAATTTGATATTATAATAATTTGTTATTATAATCTGAAGATTATGATATTTAAAAAACAAAAAACCCCACAATTATGTCTAAGGAAGATTAGGGGACAGTAAGACTCTACACTGTAAAGCATCCATTGAACAATGTGCAGTGACCAATCAGGAGAACAAAAGTTTACTCTTAGCCTTTGGTTCCTGGTATTTTGCCTCAATGTACTTCAGATACCATGTCATCTCTGAGAATCTGGGAAACAGGCAGTTCAAGCCACATTTATGACTGCTTTTTTAAAAGAAAATGTCACCATTGTGCCTTAGCACCTAAATCCAGTATTGGGCATGTGTAACATAATAAATAACCTTTTCCACCAGGGAGACTAATCTCCTAAAATCTCCTAATCTCCTAAAATATGCCTTTTGAGGACCCTTTTAAAGTCAAACCAAACTAATTTTTTAAAATTCAAACCAGATTTTTTTTTTTAATTTTCTATATCTGATTTCAGTATTTCAAGTCTTGTCCAGTCTCATTATCTGGACGGTCCCCTATGGCACCTAATTTATGTTTTTGAAAAGTATTAGTGCAATATTAAAAATTTACCCTCTTCTTTCAGTACAAAATTCTACTGAAATTGCTTGTACTATAATTACCTTTTTTCCTCCCACAGCATGTGTTTCCATCCTTATCACAGTCACTACTTGTTTCTGAAGTCTATCTTTAAATCCACTAACATTTTTTGACCCAGGATTTACATTAATTTCTTCTTTTTCTTCTTTTATATATTTATACACACAATTCTACACTTACATACAAACAGAGCATTTGAACTCAAACTTCAGAATGCTGCATAGAATAATCCACCAGAGGACAAAACAAAATAGTAAGACACTGTCTATCCCATTTTGGCTAAGGTGATTGCCTGTGCTACATGGCAATAACACATTTTCATATACTTGAAACAAACATAAGTTTGATCATGCTAAAAGTTTTATTTTTATTTCTTATTGCCTCAATCCGATTACTTTTTAGATGAATAAGCTGTCTGACCTTAAAGAAAATGTAATTTCTTGTCACATAATGCAGTTTTCTTAAATTAGAACAAATATATCTTTTCTTGATCAATTTTCATTTCATAGCTTTGACTTGTGCTTCAGCATCTGAAGATATAAGAGGCCAATCTGTGAAAGTGCTGCACTTCCATGCTGAAAATGCATTTCATGTTTTTCTGTTGATTAAAAAAGCATATGACAAATACAAAATAAAAAAAAATTGTCCACAACCTTTCAATACTCAAAGGAGAAAGATGTAACTGTTTTAATCAACAGAAAAAGTGCCTTTCTGGATGATTCAATGAATGAAATAAACAGAGGAAATTTATTTTCACTGGAGGCAAGGGTGAGGAATGACACCTTGGCTACACACTTGCATATATATCCACCTGACCAACATACATCCATTTCAGATGCTGGCAGCCTTTCTCTTGGTTTATTTGCTTTGTTTTTGCAGGTGAAGGAAACCATGGGGGAGATGTTTAATTGAACTCTGGTGTGGAGAACACACACAGCTAAAGCAGAATGGTTCCAGCTTTCACTTACAAATTACACAAAATCCTCAGGGATCTTTAACTGGTAGACATTTGGAGGAAATTAAAAGCTAATGTGTGCAGTTCTACTTTTTACACGCACAGACATCAAATGTATAAAGACACTGGCTTCTCTTCTGTTGCAGCAAATTCATAATAAATACACAAGGTATAAGGTTAAATCTCATGAAGTAAGGTAAGAGTTCAGTACCAAATCATGCACTTGCAATATAACATGAGCCTAGACATTTTCAGCCTTAAACTGTTTAAATAAATGCCGAACATTTTTTTTTTTTTTTGATGTGCAAAAATCTGGCTCTAGTGTGGAATTAGAGAAGGTCCTTGTTGAATACTACAATGTGAATTATGCCCAGGAGAATACAGTAAATTATGTTCTGGGATGGCATTAAAGCTCTTATGCATAAGCTTTCAACACCTCTATCCAGAGAAGAAAAATGCTTTAAATATTTCCCATTTACGACTTCAGCAACTCAGGAGAAAGAGTATGTTCAAGTTATGGCACAGGTTGAGTGCTGGTCACAGTGGACTCATGAAAGCTCATGGCCATATTCTTCTTTTCTGTAGGTTATGACAAATGTGTGCATGTGTATAAAGGACGAATTGGGATAATATTATGTTTGTTTTGCCCTAGTTTCAGAGAGATGCCATCCTTAGGAGAGAGCAGTGTGTAAACAGTCAACTTAAGAAGTAATTATTTGCAAACATGATCTGAGAAAATATTGGATCATCCCACAAATGGACTTTTAGAAATCAGTCAGCAGCTAATATATGAAGAGTTGATGAATTATATCAAATGTATGCTTTAAAAATACAAGGAGAAACAATGGAATTTAAAAGGCAAAGGTTGATTTTGTGGGTTTAGAGGATTCCAAAGAACAAAAAAATCCAGCTGTTTCCTTAGAAACCTAAATATTGGCTTCTAGATGAACACCTTGCTGAGTTGTTCCTTAAGAATAAAGGGAATCAGAAAATGGCATCTGTGAGACATAAATGTTATCTATACCTGAAAAAGGCTCATTTTGTAGTTAGCGAAGAGAAATAGCTATTGTAAAGACAACTAGGATTACTAATGTTTAAGTTTCTAATACTAACTGAGATGAATTGTACCTCAAGTATATGTAAGATACAACAGCAATATAGAATACAGAGAGGCTGTATTTGAGCCTAGTAGAAAACATGGACAGAGATGGGATTTATTTGGAGCTGAAAATATAAATGCTACACAAAATTTATTACAATTTAAACTAGCAAGTCTTCAACAGATTCTCATACAGCTGGCTTTAAGTCAGTATACACAGATCTTTGGTTTCACCTACAGAGCTAATTCAACAGATCCCATTCAAAATATCTATATTTCCTACTTATATTTCTTACCTATTTATCCTGTATTTGTACACCTGACATCACCAACCTGAAATTTCCAGAAGCAATATGGATAAAGGTTAAGTGTTTTGAAGTTCTTTTTTAATCAAATCTTTTGTAAGTGTTTAAAAAAATAGCATAGAAACTAATAGCAGCAGGCTTGTCAGAATATTGAAACAGTCTGATAAAGTAGTACTTCTGGAGGGAAAAGTTCCAATAAATGGAAATGTAAAAGAGCATTATCTGAAAAAAAACTTCAACCCTCAAACACAAAAAATCCCAAACAAAACCCCAAACAAACCCCTACAATTGTAATAATGAATGTAACTCTCTTTCACTTGCAATGTGTTACCATACTGGTATACAAAACTTGGAACTTTGGATAGCTTTTTTTTTTTTTCTTCTGATTTACAGAAGTATGATTTCACTCTAATAAAGCAAAAAGGGATTCAGTTTCTAATACTATTTGTATACTTTGTCTGTAATGGTGTAGAGAGAATGTAATTGAGTCTTTTTATGTTTAGAATTCTGTGTTTAGAATTCTTAAGACTGAAATGAAGAAGAGCAATTCATCTTAGAAAAAAATATTAGAAACTTCAAGAAGATGGATTAGTTTTATTTTTAAAAAACCTTACTGTGGTTAATACTGAAAATATTATAAAAATTTTAATTTTAACTTGTACAATCTGTATTTCTTGAATTATTTTTTCATGAGATTTTGATCAAGTGACCAAATATGTTGCCCAGATAAGCTTATAAAATTGTTTTTACCTCAGCAATCCCTATAGCATAGAACACACAGAAAAATTCTTACTGTGTTTAAAGCATATTTTTGTCAGCCTCAATGGTAACTTAACAAAGTATGCAAATACCTAATGGGGAGAAGTGAAAAAGATGTTGTCAGACGTTTCTTGGTACCACCCTGTGACAGATGAGGGGCAATAAGCACAAAGTGAAATTCGGTAACTTCCATCTCAACGTAAGAAAAAAACATTTAATAGTGACAGTGATCAAAGGCTGGAGGAGGTTGCCCAGAAAGGTTTGGAGCATCCATCCTTGCAGATATTTTAAATCCAACTGAACAAAGTTCTGGCCAACCTGTTCTAGTTGGCTCTGCTTTGAACAGGCATGTCAGCTTTGATGATTCCAGTGACTCCTTCCAATCTCATTTACTCGTCATTCTTTGAATCAAAAGGCAATAAAGCAGCTACAGTGTTAATCCAGGTATTTATTTGAAACAAACAACTCCAAAGCAACAGATTATGATCAAGACACGTTCTACTGCTGAAAAAGAGTTTCCTAACACAGATGATCATACTAAACACTGTCTCACTGGAGCACTTTTCATTGAATCAGAGCAGAAATAAATAACAGTTCAAATTTTTCATTTCTGTGCCTATGCATTGGAAGAATGAGGACTGTACTGACTGTTGTACAAAGAGAGAGGGAGAGAATTACAACACTTCTGACTGGCCAAAAATTGTCTTTGCCTTAGTGATGGCACATCTTTTATTCCAGCCTCCCACCCCTGCTGTTGCCAGGCTCAGTTTCTTGCAGTGCACAGAAACAGAATCCTCAAGACAGTCGTTGTTCTTTTTGTTCTTCTTTACTTATAAAACATTCAATTTCTGGAAGGAAATGTTTTGTTTTTTGGGGTAGGTTCAGAATTTAGGATTGAAACTCTCTAGGAAAGCATTTCTTAGTTCTAGTACTAGATAAGCTAGCAAAATGAAATGAAAAGCTTTTTTTTTTTTACATAGGTGACATGGAAAAAGGCATGCAAAAATCAAAGCACACCAATTGAGAAAGCAAACTGAAAAGCACACCTTTTTCTTTACCTTGTATTGATATAAAGGACCATTTTCCTTAGCAACTGCAATACTGAGGGGCAATGCTTTTTCACTGGATTTCAAGTCAATAATTCTGATAATGGTTTCAACAAACCAAATTAGTAGCAAGACTGAATGCATTTCAACGGGATTTTTTAAAGAATACTCTTGATGTTGTCTGCAAATTACATCTCCCACTGCATCTGGCTAAGCTCCAACCCTCTCCCACCAGGTAGTTTTAAAATACTAGATCACTTTAATAAAATTAGAAGATCCACATTGCTTTAATATCTAGCCCTAGTACACAGTGGGAATACTATCTATACTGGTCTATATTATATACCATTCTATAATGGTATATATATATAATGGTGTATATATATATCTATAATGCTCTTTATGTAATTAGCTCTTCCACAATTATGAACTTGGAAAAAAGTATCCATTTGAAGAACATCAGTGGGATTCCAAAAATCCAAAGGAAAACAGAAAGCTTGGTAACTTTCTTTGATACCAAAGTGACTTCTTATTCACAGACAGGTATTTCTTTTCTTTAAAGTTCCTGAACGTCCCTCCCTCAGCAATATACAAAATATTTAATACTTTAATTACTTTAATTCTTGAATAGTTATTCTCATACAATCATGCTGAATTATGGGACCTGATATGCCATGAACTTCCAGAGGGCTGGAAACTATCCAATGGCTACTTAGCAGAACACAGACAAGATTTATGAAAAACTATAACTCAGAGTACGTTTATTCTTGTGAAATGTCAGTGAGTTAACTGGTTTATATAGAAAAGTGAAACTCTTTTTTTCAGTCATAGCATATATCAGTTATAGTTACAGCCATGTACTGACATCCATCATCATTCATTTTCTGGTGAGGCATATATGCATTTACTTTCCTTTAGGGATCTTACTTCCCACACTGCTTTTCAGTTACTGTAGATAAGTCTAAAAAAATAAACGCTGAGGCATCATGAATTTCTGGTTGTTTACATACAATCTAATAACTTAAGATACCAACTTGTTGCAAATGGAGCTGTACAGGTACAAAGAGTATTCTCAAGACCCTCCCATTTCAGGATTTTCTCTTTCATTAAGTACTCAAAAAAGAAAACAATCTAGGACTCAAGACATAGAGAAGCTTTGTGAATTATTTTTTAACTGCTAGCTCTGAAAAGAATACCCATTTCTCTGAACAAAAGAATTAATATTTATGACTGTAGAAGCATAGTCACTTTCTTGAGTTTGCATGCCAGAGTATGCAAAGATAAATAATTCTCTTCAAATGCATAAGATTAAAATGCAGATAGGCTAAGTGTACCTTTTCATCTTTGCAGGATGCAATGTGTTTTGTAAACCAGAGGATTAAATAATAGCTTTGCCTGCATCTCCCCACAGGAGACCTCCACAGAGGCTGAATTGTCTTTTACAAGAAAGAAAGGATCATTTCACTTTCTTGACTTGAAAGACAGGATAAGTATTGTCTCCAGGGCAGACTTAAAACCCATAAATATGGTTCCCTAGGCTCTGAGAAAGACTAGACTGAAACCACAGCATTGTCAGTGTACATATTCTGCTCTAGGTAGTTTGAGGCATTTTAGTCTCTGTGCTGCAAATAATAGATCTTATTCTGAGGCACTTAGGTAGTCACAGGATATATATTTTGTTTAAGGTTCCATGACATAAAATTTAGGAGATGAAGCATCAGCTCAGAATTCCCCTTCCAAACCACAAGCAAATGAATCTTTGCTTTCAAAATCCTTGGTTTGATATGGTCTGTTTCATCTGAATCAAGCTCAGTGTTTTCTATGTTCAGGAAATATCCTAGTCACAAAGTCATTGAGCTCTTTCCTTTTTGTTTGGTGTTTTCTTCCTCAACAGGAAGGCAGATGTTGATTTTCATGTTGGCTAGGTAAATGATTAAACTTCTGGGTAGCAAATCTTTCTCTACTTTTCTGACCCAATGCATGTGTTTGGGGTAGATACACATACATTTGCTGACATAATTTCTCATCATTCCGTGCCCCCAAAATTCCTATTGAAACAAGCTCCTCCAAAAATAAATCTAAATAAATTTATGGGCAAAATAAATATATATATCTAAATAAATTTATAGCCTGAAAAACGTCACCCTGGATCTATCTGTGGCTTTTTTTTTTATGTATAAACTTTGCATGCGGGAGTTACTTTATGTGCTGTTAGCTGTCAGTACAAGGAAGAAAGTTTTTGCCAACTCTGATTTGGGGACCTAGATACTACTGCTTACATGACTTTGCACAGTGCTTTGCTAACACCTTTATCATCTAACTCAGAGGTCTTGGGAAAAAACTGCAGAGATTTTGCTGTTCACTTCAGGAAAAAGAAAAGATGCTCCTCTCAGTCTTAAGAACTGGCCCTGACAAAAGCAGATGAACTATGGCTGAGGAGGGGATAAGGGGAAACACAGTGAGCAGATTCTGCTTGTGGTACAGACTGAGCAGAAAGCTTTATGTATAGAGTGGTGCTGCACAGTAGTTGTGCTGCTGTGACTGGGGCTAAAAGTTGGAATTTATGGATAAATTTGAAGTAACTTGTGGATTCAGCAAAATATACTGATATAGAAAAAAAATCCTGCGCTAGTTTGTTCTGTGTGCGTGTATATATATGTATACATATATAAATATAAATATATATGTATTTAATATATATTATATATACAATTATTTTATTAAATATATATTAAATATACACATATGTATATTTATATATATATATAATTTTATATATATATTTGTATGTATATTATATGTATAAATATATATTTACCATATATATTTAATGTATATATATAAAAATATATATCTATAACATTTTAATTGTTTTGACTTAAAATACTGTTTTACACTTATCTAAACTACACTGGAAAGTGTGTAAAGAATAAAATGCATACTTCAAGGAAATACTATTTTTCAGCATCTTGGCTAAACTATCCTCCTGCTATTATAAATGCATGTCTCATACTGGGGAGCCCAGAACCAGACACAGGACTCCAGGGGTGGCCTCACTTCTGAGCAGAGGGAAAGAGTCACGTGCTTCAACCTGCTGGTAACACTCCTACTAACATGGCCCAGGACACCACTGGATGCCAGGACACCATCTTTGCAACCAGAACACACTTCTGGCTTATGGACAATTTGATGTCCAGTAGAACCCACAGGTCCTTTTCTACCAGGCTTTCTATATTCTTTCTGTATAATGTGCTGGTTCATGTAGTTGATGGCTTTTTTCTTGATGTTATTAGATTAAATTATTCTACAAAATCTACCTAAAAAGGCATAAAGCAGTCATGTTGTTGAGTCCAGTGGTTTGGGTTCAACTATCTAAATTAAGTGTCCTGTACTATTTAAGAAGTCCCAGGGTGTCTAAGATACATGAACTGAGATTAAAGTTACGACACAGGAAGAAAATGAAACTTGCAACCTATTGTAGGATGAGATGGAAGCCAGGAGAAAAATCTCAATTGACACTGGATGCTTTATGCTACATTAACCAGATGAATCCCAATGAAAGACATCACTGTGGAGAACCTAAGACTTCATTTACAAGAAAATACATTACAAACTATTTCCTCTCTGTTTTATACCCACTGCTATTTCTGGCCTTTCTCTTTTCCTCCCTCTGCTAATGTGCTTCACATTGTCAAAAATGCAGCTGGTAATATAAAAAAAAATATGTAAAGTTTCTTACTTGTCCTGTCCATTACTCATTTTGCTTGCTAACCTGCTCTGTTCTCCACTATTTATGTCATAACTGTGATTTCAACCAGAAACAATAAAAATCTAATTCTTGCACAATATAATGTTCTCTGGTTATTGTACTAATAATATAATAAATATGCCTGGTATATTACTTGTTTAAAAAAATGTAGCTAACCAAATTGCAGGAATACATTGCCCAAACACTCAAATAAAGCAGTAATGGCTGTCTGCTATTTCTAACTTCTAGAACTTCTGCTGATTTCTCAAATCCTCATGCTAGACTTCACTTTATTTCACATTATGCACAAAGGATTAAAGTTACTACACCCTGATCCTTTTTTTTTTTGCTTTTTCCTAATCAGAAATATTGAACAATCAATTAAATTACATCATAACTTTAATATCTATGATTCATTTATTTTAAGTCCATTACCATGGACTTAAAATTTTCTTACATATAAAAATATATGCTTGTGTTCTTGTATAAGGAATGACTTCATCGTGTTACATGACAGTTAAATGCCAAAAAATCCCTTTAGTATTTTCAGAAGTTTTACATAATTTTTTTAACTGTATTTTTCAGAAAAATGTGCAAATCAAAAACAGAAAGCAAGACAATGGTATGTGTTATCACAACTGAGTAGAAACCTTCTGTGTACATTTTTCCTTCGTTTTCTTATGGACTCAAGTACTATCTGGAATAAGTAATTTTATCAACTCTCATGAAAACTGGGTGCAGACTGTTAATTGGGAATATGCACATTTGTCTATCTCGGAAAGATAATTTATCATTGTTTATGAGACCATGATTAATTTTTCTTTATTGTTTACTTTATTGATTGCCTACACTTTCCACAGCCATAACAATTTAAAAATTAATACCTAATTGTAATAATGTCTGATTTTATCTTACCTGTTTCTACAGCTGAAAAGTACAAAAATGTGGAATAGCAATAGCTGACTAGACTGGGGAAGATGAGTTGCTACTGTGCTCTTTAAACACCTACTTTTAATACTGATCCTAAATCCAACTACTCTGTAGGGCCCTTTGGCATATCAATTACCCATGCATTCCAGTACTCTGCCTTTGTGGACGTCTGGTAGGAGACTTCAAACTATCAATAGAAACAAATAGTTGTTCTGAAAGGATTTCTGGTAGGAAAACATGACCAGAGAAATGAACACGTACACAGGTTGCATTCTGTTCAGTCTTAATGACAAGGAACCACCAACAACCTACATCACCAATGGAAACATGAAGAAGCTGACAGTCATGTGGTATACATTGTCAGCTGGGAAATATAAGAAAATGCTAAAGGAAAACAAAGATATTCATGAGAGTTATAAGGCAAATATTAAAGCTAATAAGTAGTACATGAGACTGGAAACAAAATATTCTAACACAGATATGTGACTTGAATTTGACACAGATGGCCAATTCATCAATCAGTCATAATACAGCATGTCAAAACAGTATAAGAACATTTCTGTATTTGGAGCAAAGCCAGGTGAAACATCTCACTGTGAGTGAAAAGAAAACCCTTCCTATCACATCAGTAAACAAAGTTTTTTTCAAATGACACCTGATAAATATTTTAAATGTAGTTTAGATCCTATTTTTAAAATTATAAAATTTGGGGTTTGAATTTCACTATGTTGCAAACTGAAAGTCTGTAGCAGACAAGTCAGAACATATAAATACAAGATAACCTAAGTAACTTGCAGGGAAGAAGATTGAAATTATGAATCAAGGAGCAGTCTGGATGACTGGTGTTGATACTTCAATAAATGGCAGAAGTAGACTACAGTGCAAGGCCTGGGGAATTTGCACCAGCTAATGTTCTCCTCAACATTTTGAAACTGGCTGACCAAGGTAAGTATAGGTCAGTTAGTTCCACATGAATTTCATTTAAAAAAAATCCAAAAAAAAAATGTACATACCATCAAAAAAAACCAACCAAAACCAAACAAACCCAAGAAAAATGTATATGTGATGTGATCTAGAAATACTTAACAGATGGCAGTGAAATCATTGCAAACTTAGCACAGCTTACATCTATATATCTATATATCTATATATCTATATATCTATATATCTATATATCTATATATCTATATATCTATATATCTATATATCTATATATCTATATATCTATATATCTACATATCTACATATCTACATATCTATATATCTATATAAATGTCTTCTCAGGCAAGAATGATACACATGTGTATTCTAATACCCACTCTTGTTTATGAGTGCAGGTATGATCATTTATAAGAGTGTATTTATTACTATACATAACTATTACTCAAGGCAAAGAAAATTACTCATAAAATTAAATTTCCCTGGAATACAGCACTCCAGTTTCAGAGGTATTTATTAACCAACCTACCTTCTATTTCAGTCTCTCATGGCATAATATTAAAAAGCTTACATTAAATCATTCTTTTGTCATCTTAAAATATCTGAATCATCTATTCAAACAAAGCAGTAAAATATTAAAATTACTTATGCTGGTATCTCATTGAGGAAACTGGTTTAGCTGTCTATTGAAAGTCAGGAAAAAATTGCTATATGACTGTAATATGGAGCTTTTTTTTCTTTCTTAGGAGAGAAAGGTGTTTTGGGCCTCTGCTTCCTTCTTTTTCCCATTTTCTTTCATAAAAAAAATAAAGAGCAAACAAGACCAATCTATATTTTCACCATTTGCTGCTAGAAAAACAAAACTTTAAGAGCTTTATAGAAGCTAGAGATTATTTACTTGCTAGAGAGTTAATACTGCAGTGGTTTTGGGAATTCCTTGCCCGGGACTAAGTGAAGTAGGAACAGGATATAAAGGTTATGCATTCAGGTGAAAACCCTCTTGATTATTACAAAGCACCAAGATAATCTAGAGTTTGGCTAGAACTATGGGGAGTGTAGACAAAAAAGTGTGCAGAAATCATCACAAAATGAGGAGAAGAAGTATCAGCTCTAGAGAAATAAATATATGCTGACTATCCAGCAGTGGTTCTCTGCAGCAAGGACTGTGCAGGAGGAAGACTCTAATTTCCTTCTCCTTAGGATTCCTCTAAATCCTAAATTAGATCTATATCCTCTTTCAGATAAATGTTGAGCTTGCTTTTTCTCACCTTCACTATATGCCTTCCTGTTGTTTCATTCAATTTCTCTTTCATTTAGAACAAGTTTGACCAAAAAACCTTCAGGGGAAAAAGTGCAGTCTAAGTCCTTTCAGGTCTAAGATCAACTAAGTGATCTTTGCTTTCTCTCAGAATAAGTTTTTGGTTCAGTTAATTTATTTTTTTTTTAAGTGAAAATTTAAAACTGTAAAGCATTGTTTCATATCTAGAATCTGTGAATTACCTGAGGACAAATGTACTAATATGGCATATATTTGCAAAAATCTGTTATCATGGACATTGCGGAAGGTTCTTCTTATTCCTGAAGATCTCATGTAGAATACTGTAATTTGTTTCACAATGAACAACTGGTGAAGCATCTTGCGTAATGGATCAGATTGCCTCCAAAGGAAATTGAAACTTTTTTTTAATAGAATTAAGAAACTGACCTGTGAAGGTCCTTTAAGATAATACACTTACTTATAGCAGCAGGACAGATAATCTTTTCAATTTTCCTTTTACCACCAACAGCTATTTATAAAAGCAGAAAGGCTTGTTCATATTGTGTACATGCAGTTGGTTTTCTTTTTTTTTCCCCTTATTTTTAGAAAAAATATAGACACAATCTTTCATAAAATAATTGGCAAAACAATATATCATGAAACAATATATCACATGGTACATATTTCACAACTTCATATTACTCTTAAATAGAAATAAACTAATTTTTCATTAGTTTGTATTCTGTGCAATATTATATTCTGTGGGTAAAGAGATTTAATTATCTAGTTAACTTTGAGATTTAACATGTATTCCAGAATTACTTCAGTGTTCAAACATTTTGTTCATATTTGCAATTTAAAGCAGCATTCCCAGTGCTATCTGACAAGATATTTGTTTTACAAACAAAAAACCCCAAATAATTATTTATTGCAACAGCTGAGCAAAAAAAAGGAAAGGAGACAACTTCCATGTGAAATCCATACCTCTGGTTACCATTTTACATGGTGTCATTGACAGTGTGGAGTTTTTATTAATTAGCATCATTACAAAAGTGAAATTTGAAATCACATTTGAAGGACTGATCTGTTCAGTGTTGTGTTCATCAGTAATCCAGGTCAAAGTAGAGACCCAAAGTCTCTTCTTAAGAATACCAAATTTTGAAGAAACAGACAGGTAGTTCATTGAAGTGTTCTTCAATCAGATTTATAAAGAGGATAATTAAAATATTAGTGACTGCATCAATGTATTCTAATTTTTCTCCTCATAGTCTTATACACAGAGCTATTTGGGAGATTTCCTTTGCAGGCATTATTGTAAAAAGGTGATTTACAAACAGTTTTGGCAATGTCAGTTCAGCCTTTGCATATTGTGAATGTTACCAAAACCAAAATAAAATTATACCATTTGATGCAGATTTCTATATCAAAAACATTGTAATTTTATGAAATCTGCATAGTAGTTTCTCAAAAGCTATATCAATAAAAAAAGGCAGTGAAATTATACATTCAGGAAAAGTCATATTGCAGTATTTTGTCACCATCAAACCATCAGACAAGAATTCAAACCTGCAAGTCTTGCTGAAAATATTTTTTTTTCCTTTTTAAAAGCACAGAAACTTTAGCTTATACATATAATAAAAAATTAAAGGCGTTTAAATGAATGTACACTATTTCATTCTTCACACATAAAAAAACCCAAAACATTATTTTCTTCCCCTCCCCCCTTTTGTTTGCATATTTGTTTGTTTGGGGTTTTTTTGTTTTGTTTTGTTCTTTTGCAGAGGTGTGGAGGAAAGCTCAGTAGAATAATGATGGGGAGAAAAAACATCATAGATCCATAAATATGAGAAAATTAGTAAATGATCCATACTTGTGGATAAGTTCTTTATTGTATTGGGTGTGGACAAAGACTAAGATGTGGTCATGCAACCACAAATATAAATTCTCAGAGGAAGTCTCATTACCTTTACGCAAATTGTCAAGATCACTGTGCTACAAAGACACACAAATCTTCATTGGCAGCTTAGGAATAGTTTCCAGTAATGTATACTGGAAAAGGGAATATGAACTTTCAATAGACAGAATGTGAAAGAATTTGCAAAACCTCTCTACTTTTTAAGGCAACTTTTAACTTTTTTTAAAAAGAATGTAAACAAATGTTCAAAAATTAATACAGGCATTGATAAAAATGAAAAATCATCCCAATTAAGCTCTGCAATATTTATGTTAAGTAATGTAATATTGTATTCACTGCACATTGTTCTCAACCGCTTTATCCACTAATTATTCCCTTTTTACTTTTCAATAAATATATTATTTTTAATAATGCAAACTTAACCTCAGTTGTTTCTCTGTAGGGCAAACAGTTACACCTTTCAACTAGGCACTACTTAATCATGGCATTGCCATTTGATTTTAGGCTCATTTGATTGAGGACTCTCAGATACACAGGGGCATACAGTGAGTGTTGTTGAGATTATCTCAGTTTAGGGAAATCAAGATTGATAATTTAAAAGTACCAGCCTCTTCATATAGCTTTTCTGGTTTTTACCAGATTCTTGATAACCTCCAGAAAGTCCATAAATCTGATGGATCTGAAACCATTCAAGTTCACAGGAAAACTTAACTGACATTATTGAGCTCAAATCAAAATCTGAATAAGAACAGTAAGAGCTTTTCCCAAAGTCTTGCTTCTAAATTCAGCAATGTGAATTTATTTTTTTAATTAATTAAACTATTATACAAGCATATAACTATGACAATAAAATTATTTTTCTTTGAAATATCTTACAGGAAAATAAAGAGGGTTTTTTGATAGCATCTCTTTAACCAATGCTTTCACCTCACTGAGTTTCAACATGCTGCACTTTGTTAACAGGCAGCTAGATCTTTTCCCTGCTATAGAAAATCAATAGAAAATGTATCATCGATTTCAGGTAGAAGTGAGAAATAGCAGGGAGTCAAGTCATAAAAGGGCAAAAAAGAGATTTAAACACATTTGTTTTATTGATTACTTTTGCCTATATCTTCAAACCCATAAATAACTTGATTATAAAAGAAGGGGCCTTAATTTTTTCCTTGTGTTGGACAGAAAAACAGAGTGCATGGAAAAAACTGCACAAGGCAGTTAAAGAAAGGAAAGTGAGGTGAAATGCTGACAGAACTCTCAGGTGCAGTTGAGAAATTACTCTCAGTAACTTAGTGAAACAACTCAGGAGAAGATATATTTTCTTTATCAGCATTGCTTAACATACAGTTCTTCTGCATGAAGAATTACTGATAATATCATAGTATTTCAGTTGATTAAGTAATCTAATATTAAGGAACATAACCAACTTCTCTACACCTACTTGGATCAGTAGAAATAAATGGCTGAAGAGACACATTTTTTCCAGACTAGAGTGCGCACACCTAATTTCAAGGCTTCGCCATAAAACATAGGATTCTGTGTCACAAAATGAGCTGCTAAGCTTAGTAGACAAGAAACTGCTCTGGTTTTGCTTAGAAAGGTAAGACACAGCATCAAATACATACTTAATGGCAAAAGTTGGGGTTGAAAACCTTATAATTCATAAGCACTTGGTGTCGTGGTGCCCAATCACCTAAGCACAGCCACGGTTGTACAGCTGTGCCTGCTTGTGTCTGAGCTGAGTCTATCCTGAACAAATGACACTTGAAACTGTGAGAATGCAGGAGAGATTTTAAATCCACAATGTGCTATAGGAATATCCAGTCTTTCCCTGTGCTCCACAAGTGACACATAGCAAAACCTTAAGCACAAAAGACCAGAACTTCCAGAATATATGCAGAGGAAGATACTCTGAATAATCCCCCTCTGCACTGTTCTCCTCAATAACCAGGACAACAGGCAGTATTGCTTTGCTTGTTTGCTACATTCTCATCTGCTGCACCCCATGTAACCTTGCTTCTATTGTGCTATGACGTAGAGAAAGATATGGTAGGGACCAGAAAAGCCAAAGTGACTTATTCCACTTGGCATGGCTGAGGGAATAAATAGATATAAGATAGGTTTATGCTCCCATAGATTCTGAGGCTACCTGAAGGCAGCTCACTGCAGTGCTAACTTGAGCAGTGACAAGCCTTCAGATTTACAGCACCCAATGATGATTCTCCAAACACTGTTGTAGCTGCTAGAAATTCCCTAAACACAGCCAGATATTGCCTACATACCTTCCTTTTGTGAGAAGATCAGAGGGACAAGCTCATATGAAACAGCATCACAAAATCACTAACCTGGCCTCAAGCCCAAACACACCTATTATCATTTGGCAGTGCTTCCAGTCATTGTGTCTCTGTGTTATTTCACATGAATTTTGCATAAAAGAAAATTTTCATCAGTCTGTTTTTATGCAATACATTTCTAGCCCCCTACCTGAACAGCTCTAAGAGTGCCAGCACAGAATACACTCACTGTCACATGTCAGAGGAAAGAATGAAGCCTGCTGTTGTGCACACATGATGCTCACAGAGGCACCTATGGTGCATGATGAGCATAATTTTGTGACATAGGCTGAACAATGAGGCAATTACAGCAGCCATCCTGCATTTCACAATCACCACTTCAGAAAACATTTTGTATACACAGTCATGCTGTTTGGGAAAGAACTTACTCTGAGAAGAGATAAGAGCTGATTGATTGAATCCTCTGCTGAGACTATTTTAACCAAGCATGCTTTATTACAGCTTACTGCTCTTCAGTTTGTGTTTATGAACATGCAATGCTGAACACGCCTTGATAGACAATGATGATGTCTCTGCCTGACATGACTGCTATGATACTGTGATTTTATTAGCACATAAATATTACTCCATTAAATCTTTTGGATCACATTCAATTCTGAAGCCACTCAAATGGTTTCACTAAGCAAAGAGACAAAATAGAGAGTTTTGCAGTGAGATGTTAGTACAAAATTAAGTAAAAAACCTTGAAAATAGGTTGTTTTCTAGTGCTGAAATCAATCTACTTGTAAAATGTAACTTGATTTTAAACTTAAATCTCAAATTCACTTTCAGTTAATTGTATTTAAATCCACTTAATATTCTTTAATAAATGTTATACTTGTAATGGATAGGCTCAGCACATTAAAACAATAATTTTTTTATTAGTGAGATGAGGCCAATTTAAAAGAAAATTAATCTGTGGATGGAATGAGGATTGAATTTCAATAGTCTAATATCGCAGACAAAATACACTCTTACCAAGGGCACCTCTATCAGTATGCAGCATATTATTCTACAGTACAAAGCACACTGACTTGGAGAGTCTTGTATTCCATTACTATGGTCCCCAAACACTTGCTTTGGCTTTCTGTTGAATAATAACTGTCAACATTAATTGATATTTTAACAGAAAAAAAAAAAAAAAAAACAGAAGACAAACTGAAATCTCAAACCTGAGGAGTTCATTTTGGAAAAAAGGTTTTTAATTTCAAAAAGTTCCAGCAAAAAATGACAGTCATCTCTGGGCCTCCACATAATTTATGTCCACACTTTCAAGTAAAGATTGTGGGTTTTATTATATTTACATCAAAATGAACCTGAAGTTGCAATTTTGTAAGTAAAGACATTTTTAGCCTAGTTTTGTGAAGGAATCAAAACTTGTTTCTTGTTATTTTTTTTTTCTGGCAGATTTCTGGACTCTCAGGAAAAATGCTAAAAATAATTCAATTCATCATTCTTGATAATTCATTAATTCTCTCAGTAACAAGAGATTGCAAAGTTAAATAAATATTCCACATAGAGGAATCTGAATTTTTACTACCTAGCTCTTCTCTGGAGCTAGTAGTCAGGTATTCCACCTGTTCTTAGAGTTGATACTATAAATAAAATTGTATATTGTAAACCTTACTTAAATGTTAAAATAGCACAATTAAACAGAGGCTGCCATACTTATTTAATTCAGTTTCTTACTGCTATTATAATCATCTATTAAAAATTAAAATGAGAGTTCATGAAATGGTCAAGTAGACATCTCCTTAATACAGGATTTCTGTTCAATGCTTTCAACACCAAAGAACAATATTTCTTCTACTGGAACTATGGCCTCTCACTCATCAGTCCTGTCTTTGAACAAAGTCATATTCACCGAGTCTCCCAAAAACCACTGTTTTCTTACTGATTAATTCTAATCCACATTTGGTTAAGCATTTTATTTTCAAAAGAAAATATTAATTTCATTCAGAGCAAATTGGCAGCACAGGATGATTGCTTGTCATGAAAGAGACTACATGAGCCATTTTTATCCTAAATCCACAATTTAAGTGAAGAACTCCTCCAAAACATTGGAAAATGTTGAGACATCTTTTTTCATCTTATGGCTTCAAATGAACATTTTTTCTAAGAATGCTTAAGCCCAATGATCAGGTTTAAGTATTAGGGGTAGAAGGGAAGGTCCCTGTACACTTTACATGTGAATCTCATCCTCCACATATTCACATACAAGTACAAATATGTATTAAGTTAGAAAAAGCATGATTCTTGTTTCTTACTGACTAACACACTCCAGGAAGGAGCTGTACAGCAGTCATTTCCGAGTCTGCCATTTAAATTAGTTAAAACTAACCAAGACTTTCTTGTTTCAAATGCTAATTTATTCAATGGTAAAGACTATATTATTGCTTGTTATATGTAAAATGCTAACTAATTACACCCTAGTCATTCTCTTTTCCATTCTTCTCTTTTAAACTTACTCAAATGTAAAGCCACCGCATAGATCACATAATGCAATTTATCTACTTACCATAAATACAAATTTTATATCATGCATCTTAATTCCCATACAAATACAAAGGAGAGGAAATTAGGTCTCATTTTGAGTTCTCTCCTCTTATATTTAGCCATTCTCTCTTCTTATATTTAGCCAGTAATAGAGCTTGGTTAATAAAACATGACTACTATTAGGGCACTGGACAACTACAAATTATCCCAAAATTATTTAATTCAAGCTTTGTAGAGTCACATAATCACAGTTCTCCAAGTAGCATCCAAATGTTGTTTTGACATGCTTCCTTAGTAGTACTTACTTGGTCATTTAAATAGGGGATTTTATAAATGCTTCCATTACAGCCAATACATGAGTATTAGGAAGTGGATCAAATTACAGAGTACAATGTTCTACCTGTTCATCACTGGGGTTTCTGCCACTTTTCTGACTTTCTTTTTTCTTTGTTTTTAAGCCTTTAAAATGCCAACAAGCGACACATTACTTTCTATGGCAGAACAACTACTCTATGTTAGAGAGAATAAATAACTTGGATAGCAAAAATATAGCTAGAACATGTTTCTCCAGAATTCACTTTAAACCAGATCTTTTATGGTAGGTTTTCACCAGTTCTTTTCCTTATTTGATGTGTTTATGCTGTGTTTAATTAGTAACTGTGTTAGTAGTAGCTTGTTAGTGCTGATATATTATAGATCACTTTTATTACTGAAAAACATTGCTGGAAAAAATCAATTAAAAATAATCACAAGCTTTAGTTACATATCAAACACATTTTTATAAAAGGCAAAGTCCTATTTTCACCACTGTTTCTCACATACAATTCATGTGGGTATTTTGAGGTCTCTTTCTGAATTGTGGTAATTTTGCTATAGGAAAAAAGGCAGTGTTATTTCTGCAAAGTTATAGATCATGTCTGCACAAAAAAGAAAAGGTGAGCAGTAGTTACTGGGCTCTCTCCTGCAGATGTGGTAGAGGCACCAATATTCTAACCAGATCCCATGACTTGGGATATTAAAATTGCCGTAAAAATTTAAGCCCTGACTCAGATTGCATGGAGAGCTTGTGGTATCTCTGTCCTTGCAAGCACTCAAGACTCTACTAGATGTTTACTCTGAACTATCAGGTCTAATGAAACCTGCTGTGAGAAGGCAGCTGAATGAACTGACCCCTGGAGAACCCTGCCAACCCAAGTTATGATTATGTTTTTCAATGTCTTTATGAATACATGCCTTGAAAAGAGCATGGGAGTGAAAGATGAAGGATTGTTTGTGTTATAAAGTTACTCAGAATAATAAAGTCAAGGCTCAGCTGTGACGACCTGTGGAAGAACTTTGTGAGTGGATTGCCAATAAAACAACTCATGGAACTTAATACAAACAAATATAAATTGTTTCATAATGTGGAAGAAAAAGAATTCTAACTATATCTAGGACAAAAGGACTTGATATGATCATTACCAGTTAAGGACCTTGGGCTCATGACAGCAATTTCCACCAAAACACCAAACCAATAAATAGAATACCTTAGAAATACATACAAATTGTTAGGAATTACTAAGAATCTATAAAAAAGAAAAACCACAAAGAGTATTAGAGAACATTGTTCACTCCATCAAAATTCACAAATCACACTCAGATTTAGACCTGTGTGCAGTTTGGCTCATTCTGATCTGAAAAAAAGAGAACCACCAAAACAATCAAAGATATTTGATGAGAAGTAAGCAAAGAATTTTTTACTATGAGCAATTCATTAAGAAGGCATTTTCAATAAAGAAAATATGTTGGGGGAAAGGATACTATAGAGATTCAAAAAGTGACTGGCTTAGATATAGTAGATTGAAACAGACTATTCATCTTTTCCAAAGGAAGAAACAAGAACATGAACTAAGGTCAACTGAAGCTAGTTTCATAACAAACAAAAGGGGTACCTTGTGGAATGAGGCACAGAATTATAAAAATAATTGATGTATAGTGCTGTGAATGCTACATGGATTTAGCAGGAAAACATGACCAGTTAATGGAATCTAATGGTTATTGAATATGTAAAAATGACCCTGCCCCTGAATGTATTAAGGAAATGCTCTTCTTCAGGCATTTGTTTTAGATAATACTCGAGATGGGGACATGGGATTTCATAGATCTATTGTGACCTGGGATAGCCATATTAAGTTTTGTGGGACAGTTCATCTGCGTGTCATAAAGAACCATAGAACAGTTTGAATCGGAAAGAACCTCAAAGATTATCTTGTTCCAGCTCCCTTTCCATGGGCAGGGACACCTTACACCAGACCAGGTTGCTCAGGGCCTCATTCAGCTTCATCTTGAAAACCTCCAGAGATGGGGCTCCACAGGTTCTTTGAGAAACCTGTTTCAGTGCCTCACCAACTTTACAGTAAAGAATTTCTTCCTAATATACAACCTAACCTATCCTCTTTAAATTGATCCCAACTTGTAAAAAGGACCATCTCCAGGTCCTTCTCCAGATACCTTCTCTTTCCAGTACCCTTTAGGTACTGGAAAGCCTAAACGTCCTCTAAGGTGTGCTTGACACATATGCCACAAGTGAGCCTATCACCTAATATACAAAAAATGAAAGCACACCAGTCAAAAGCAATTACTGTTTATTTTTCTTTTATATTGCTACATAGCGAATAAGAAGGGAAAATTTCAGATATGTGTTTCGTGCTGGATCACCAAGGAACGTTTATGACATCATTGTAATTTAAAATAAAGCACTGAGGTACTCTGGTTTGATTTACTTTTAAAAATCCTACTTATTTTACAACTAAAAATTCCCCATGCTTGTAACATGGAAGGGAATAATTTTCCTGTAATACATGCAGGGATAAATAAGAGCTGACAGATGGTATAATATACAATAAAAGTTTCTATTAGGTTCATAATACATATTATACAAACATATTCCTTATGCTCATATATTCCCAATGGTCTTGGTCTAGGTCCTAGTGAAACCAACAAGACCATTTCCATTAAATTTGCTGTATAGCATAAGAAAATTAACAGTTTTCCAGTCATTTCATATTTTTAATAAAAAATGAACAAAAATTTATTGCTTGTCTGGAGTATTGAGATGCAGTGATTTTAATAATTTATGATTCCTCTGCATTTATGTACTGCAGCCTGAAACCACACGATTAAGCTAACTATATACATAGTTAAGACAGCAAGAATATATAAAAGGAATGTATTAATATCAAAAGAAAATGGTGTTTTCCTTTTAGTTTGACTCTTTGGGCATGCATTCACTCCATAATGCCCAGAGGAAACTCAAAGCTGTGGATCTATAAAAAAACAAAGAAATTAGGTAAAGTCAACCATGACAAAAATAATAAAAAAGACGTAAAAAAGTGTATAGTTTTAGTTTTTGATAAATGCTCTAGCTCTAAGAATATAAATTGCCTAGAGAATTTAACCTATTAGTACTACATATTCTATTCTTTTGGGGTTCTGTAGTAGCTAGTTAACTGTAAACAAAATTCAATTAAGCAATGAAAACTTGGAAGATTTTATGCATGACAAAAAGAGACATGAAAGTGTCTTTTCTCTTTCTATGTCAAAAGTAACCCTGGCCCCATGAGGACTTATTTGGGCTATAGCCCTAAAAAGCAATAAAAAATGTTTCTATATATAGATTAGTAACAAAGGGAGGGCTAAGGATAATCCCCAGCCTTTGTTGAACGTGGGGGAAACAGTAGCAAAGGAGGAAAAAGCTGAGGTACCTAATGCCCTTTTTTGCCTCAGTCTTTAATACAAAGACCAACTGCCCTCTGGATACCAAGCCCTCTGACCTGGAAGACAGGGATGACAGCAGGATGAAGACTCCCGTAATCCAAGATAAAATTATCAGCGACCTGCTACACCATTTAGGCACACACAATTCTAAGGGTCTGAATAGGATTATAGAAATATAGAATCATTAGGGTTTGAAGAGATTAAGTCCAACCATTGAACCCTTCATAAACTCAGACAGTGTGGGTTTACTAAAGGTGCCTTCTATGGCAAGATGACCCACTCAGTGGATGAGGAAAAAGGTGTGGATATTGTCCTCCTGTACTTTGGTAAAACATGTGACACCATTTCCCACACAATTTTCCTGAAGAAACTGGAGTGATGGTGAATAGAGTTACAATCAGTTGGCAGACAGTCACACGTGGTGTTCTCCAGGGCTCAGTACTGAGGACAGCCCTGTGAATTAACTTTACCAACAGTCTGGACAAGGGGATTGGAAGCACCCTCAGTAAGTTTGCAGACGCCATGAAGTTGATCTGCTAGAGGACAGGAAGGCTCTGTAGAAGATTCTAGACAGGCTGGATCTATGGGCCAAGGAAAATGGTATGAAGTCCAACAAGGCTCTGTAGAAGATTCTAGACAGGCTGGATCTATGGGCCAAGGACAATGGTATGAAGCCCAACAAGGGGAAGTGCTGGGTCCTGCAGCTGGGTGACAACAACATCATGCAGTGGTACAGGCTGGCAGAAGGGCGGTGGAAAAGCTGCCTGGTGGAAGAGGACATGGGGATATTGGTCAACAGCCACTGAACAAGAAACTGCAAGTGCCCAGGTGGCCAAGGAGGCCAATGGCATCCTGGCCTGTATCAGCAGGACCAGGGCAGTAATCATTCTCCAGTACTCAGCAGTGGTGAGGCTGTGGCTGAGGAAACTGGAGTAGTTTAGCCTTGAGAAATTAAGGTTCAGGTGGGACCTCATCACCTTCTACAACAATCACCTTCTACTACAACAGGAGACTGTACTGGGGTAGGGGGTCAGTCCCTTCTCTCAGGTAACAAGAAATAGAAGAAGAAATCACCTCAAATTGGGTCAGGGGAAGTTTAGGTTTGATATTAAATTAATTTCTTCATGGAAAAGGAGGTCAATCACTGGAACAGCCTGCTCAGGGAGGTGGTTGAGTCACTGCCTTTGGATATTTTGAAAAGACATGCAGATGTGACACTTAGGGACATGGTTTAGTGGTGGATTGGCAGTGTGGGTTAACAGGTGGAGTCAATGATCTGAAAGGTCTTTTCTAACCTGAACAAATCTATGATTCTATAACTGACAACTGTGACAGAAAAAGAAAAATTTCTTTAGGATATTTTTTCAAGAAAATGGCTTCCTTTTGAAAAATGAACACAGAAACAAAGAAGTAGCTTATCCCAGGGGAGGAAAAAACAATTTTATTGTTGCAAACACCTTTACAGTTTGGTTATATTATAATCATTCAGTTGATATGTTGAATAAATGAGAAACTACAAAGAGCTGTCTTCACAAAGTCTTTGAATGGGTGACAGACACCATAAATACAGATTTTTCCCTTTTATTTACCTCTTTCCTTAGTTTTTTCTTCAAAAAGCAGGAGAACCATTAGGAAAATGAAATAGTTTGATCTGAGAAGTCTAACAACATGAAACTTCTAACTCTAGAACACAGCTATTGTTTTTGTTGTATTGTGCAGTTAGCTGTGGATATGAAAAACCTTAATAAAAAACCATTCCCTTGTAGTCAAACAGAATGAACTCCCAAGGGCATCTCTTATGTGTCATCCACATTGTGCTTTTTGATCTGATCAAATTTAATCTTTCATGCTTGCTGAATATACAGGTGGTGTCTTATAATGTTGCCTGCTTGTTATGGTTTGAGCCTGGCACAGAGTCAGTGCTCTCTCATGAAAATGCTTCACTTTGGTGTCTGCTGTGAGATGTGACCAGGAATAAGCAAAACAGGCTCTAACTTAAACATAAAGAACACTTTATTACTTAAACTACAGGAAAATAGGGAAAGACTATAAGGAAAAGAAAAAAAAGAAATTGAAAATCTTACAAAAAAACTTTCTTCTTCTTTACTCTCTGACTTTCTCAATCTGATACATTCTCTTAAATCATCAACTGCTCAGCTTTGGCCCTACACTTTAGTATACTCAAACTGCAGTTCATGAAGAGGAAAGGAGTCTTTCTTGTTCTATAGGTTTCTTTTGGAAACACACTGAAACTTCGTGTGCTTCTCTGTCACTTCGGCACTGCTCGGAAAAAGTCTTTTTGCTGCTTGTGACATCTTCTTTTTATGCTTAGTGCTCTCACCACCGTGCATGGATCAGAGCTGCTTTTAGGGTTGTCTTTCAAGGATGCTTTGTTTCACTCTAAAAAGGCACAGTCTCTGCTTTGGGACATCTGTCTCTTCCATATTTTTCTAACTCTCTGGGGCTGGGGGGGGTCTTCACGAATGAACTTTCTTGGTTTTGAGGCACTGCCTCCCCCTAAATGCAGTCTGTGTCACAGGAACAACTGAGTCCATGGCTACAAGAAAAGTCTAGCTAAAAGGCTACTCTAAATCATTTTTCTCCATCTAATCATTTCTACGTTCTTCGGGCCAGGTCTTGTCTCATCTCATCTTTTATCTCTCTTTCTTATTCAGCTTTGAGGAGGATTAGCATTTTTGCAAGGCTCTAATCATGAAAGAAAGGGTTAAAAGTTTTCAGTCTTTGTCTGTCTTGGGACGATGATACTCTCACACGTGCTGCTGCTGCGGCCGGCCGGGCTGCACTTTTCTCTTTTCTCTTCTTGGGCCGGCTGCTATCACCGCCGACTCTCTTTCTCTCTTTCTCTTGGGGGGGGGAATGGCTGCCCGATGTCTCTTGGGGCTCTTTCACTCTTCTATCTTTGAAGGCTCCTCACTTCTCATCTCTGTCTAGGCCTCGGGCCTACCGCATGGCTGCTCCTCCCCCCGCCTAGCAGCAAAAGCTAGACGAGAGAAGAAATCTGACTTCTGCGCTGCGACGTCTCAAGAGAGAGTACTAAAAACAGTGCTCTACTTTTAACCCCTGTGTATTCTCAGAAGTGTGTCTAAACTCTACTAGCTATACTAAGTGCCAGTCTCAAACTTAAAACTTTCATTAGTTTGACTACAGCTTCTCAAAATTCTTACTCTTTCCTAGTCAAACCACCACACTGCTCCTTGGATTTTCCATAGCCGTTTCTAAAATTTGTTTTCATGTTCTCAGTGCCCCCTGGGACAAACACAGCTACACCTACTTTAAATTATTTTTGAAAGTTAAAGTATTTTTATCAGTATCTAACTCTTTTTGTTTTTTTCAACTTTTTTTTTTTTCCCACACATTTTTCAAACCACCATTTTAGTGCATTTTACAGACTAACAAGAAGAACTTGGGAGGCCAGTGGTTTTGAATGGCACTCAATTCTAGCCCACTTATCTGAGCATTAAGTGCAAGCTCACAGAAGAGAAACTGAGCGTATGACAAAACCTTGATGACAGAGAGAAGGGAATGTTAGAAAGGAGGGATTTGTCAAAAGTGGTGGTTGAGAGTACATTTTTCCTTTTTTTTCACTGCTACACAAAATAGGTGAGTAATTGTGGGATCTCAGGATCTGAGTCCTGAGATGCCGAGCCACCGAGACCACCCTTGAGGGGCCCGGGAGTCCTGGAATGTTGCCAGAAGTGTCTGGTGGCAGGACTTTGACCCTACACGGGAGACGACACCTGTATGAAGATAAGAGGACTTCACCGGGGTGAATGGCGAAAAGATTAGTTAATTAGAGGGTGAGACACAGGGTTTAGGATTTATGTACAGGGGGGTTTAGAGAAGTAAGATGGAGGAATTGGGGTGTGTCCTGTCCTTCTTCTTCTTCTTCTTCTCCTCCATCTTCTTTGGTGATGGTGGCACCTTTGGATTGGTTATTACTGAGAGTGCACCGAGTAATAAGAATAAATGGTATTGGGGAAAAATGATAAATATTGTACACGTAATAATAGGTATAAAGATAGGTGTCTGTACGGAGGGCGGCACAGTGTGCTCATGGCTGACTGCTGAGCAGATCTCTGTCGGGCTGAAAGAACATCTTTTAGATAAACAATTAATAAACATAAAAAGCGAAAGAAGAACTGAAGCCTCTTCTCGTCCTTCGATACGCGGGCTGTCCCAAGGCCACTCCGGGCCTTTCCAAGCCCTTCAAACAGCCGAGAAAACCCAACAAGTAATTACAAATAAAACAGCTATGAAGTAATGGAAGGAGGAATACTAGTTAGTTTTACAAATATTACTTGAAAGTACCAAAGGTAAAATGGGAAAAGTAAAAGTGTACGTATTATGGTAACTATAGACAAAGGAATGCAGACTTTGAAATTGCAGGAAGAGAATTATCAAAAAAATTTTAGAGGTTCTGCCAACATTTTGAAAAGTGCTGTGATAGGCTTTCGGAGGGTGGAGGGTAAGGGTGCATAGGGAAGAGTGGTTTATATTTTACATTAAGTATAACAAAAAATTATAAAATATTTTGGGAAGAAAATAACACCAAACAAATTCAGACAGCTCTTTCTGATTCCCATTGCTTAGGCTTTTAGATTAACCTTTCAGGAGACCATGCCTTTTTAGTTACTGCACTTTGTTTAGAAAACCCCAACTCAAGAACCACAGACCTCAAAATATCTCTTAAAAATTGAGAAATCAAAAGGATTTAACAATAGGATAATGATGGTTCTTGGATAATGAGCCAACACTGGAAAGGAAGGAAAGGAAGATGCAATAAAACAAAGATGGAGCATATCTCTTTGGATGAGTTATTTCACAATGCATTTCTACAGTTTTAACAAACAATAGTTTAGCATCTAAATGCATAGCTTTGCAGTTAAAAAAAGAAAATATTTAACCAGGCTTTTAAGAATCATCCAGTTGAGCATGGAATAAATGCACCATAGTGTGACTGAAGCATACAATGCAAAAAGCCATTCAGTCATAGCTTCCTGATCTCACAGTATGAAGAGTTAATCTTCATATTAGTGCACTGGTGAGCCACCCTTACTAATAAAAATTATTTTCTCTTCAAATGTGTCTAACTTCTTTCGCTCATCATTTCTCTTCAGAAATTTCAGATTAAAGCTCAATTTCCAGATTTTCCTTCTGAAAATTATTATAAACCAGGAAAATGTTTCCCAAACCATTCTCCATATTTCTTCACTTTAAAGAGGAGGCTAAAGATGTAGAAATAGCAGGTTCTGACTGGGAGTTATCTTTTCTAAACATAATAGCTTTCTCTGTATCTTCTGTATGTTTCCACACTCCTTTAAATTATTAACTTCAGGTTTGCACTGTGGTATTGGTCTCCTCAAGGACAGATTTGAATGAAAAATAGTGTTTCCTGTCTCTACTGTACACACTTTTATTTAACCTTTCAAGGATGGCAATAAACATGCCTGCACATATTGTAATCTCAGACTGCTGAACTTTTTCCAGGAGTACTGCTTGCAAAGGCACAGCCACCGCTTCAGTGGGTATGGCCTACCTACAAAACATAATTATATACATGTCTATTTTTTTTATTTTTTTGCAACATAAAAGTCAGACACTGATCTGAATTTTTAGTTTCTTTAATAGTACTGAAACCAATTCATGTCAGTGCATGGTTTAGGAGTTTACTATATCAATGAATAAACCAACCTTAGCTAGTGAAAACACTGCAATTCATTTTCACTCACAGATTATTTGCAGCAGTAATATATAAGGACATAGGTTTTAAGGCTAATGGCCTAATAATTCACCTTTTTGCAGCTTCTTAGCATTAATTTAATTCAGTGCTCTTGGGAGTGGTAGCTGGATATACTATTCCTTAGGCCACTACATCATTTTAAAAACAAAGAAACAAAGAAAAACCCTGACAAAAAGAAAAAACTTAGCTGCAAATTAAAACACACCAAAAAAAAAAAATCTTGGTGTTTCCTAGGGAAAGTAAAAGGAAGGAGGAGATAGAAGCAAATATTTAACCCACATCTTCCAACTTCTTGGCACAGAACCATTCACATTCCCAGGTCACAAATGAGATTTTTTTTCAAGATGCTTAATTTAAACAAAAATATTTTGTATGCCAGAAGCCCTGCTTGTGCTACAGGATGGAGCAAAAGATGAAAACTGACATGAGAAACCAATGCGTTCCATGACTAAAGCAATATTCTTTCTCACTCCATTTTCTACATGAGAAAGTTCACTTATGCAAAGATTCTGATGTAGCTAAAAACACTCGTACCACAGGCACATATTTATCTCTAAGATAGGAATCTATACTATCATCACAGTCAGGGAAGATCCACTAAATACAGTCAATAGAGTCTACAGAGCTATTTGTGTCACTCTGAAACCAGACACTGACATTTGATCTGCTGGTTCTTAGACGCTATCAGCGCGCTGACAAGAGGCTCAATTCACTTGACCGCAGGTATTGATTTAGTGTCGCCTGAGACAGCAAAGTCTATCCTGCAGGGCCTCCAGCTGCTGCTCCTGTGACACCTGCGGGTCCCATGCCATGTTTGCCAGCCACATGAAATAGGTTAAGATGTTTCAGAGAAGTCTTTGAGCCACTGAACAGAGCTCCACCCTTTCAATGCATGAACTGCGAAGGAGGTGAATTCCTCGGCTGTCGGGACTTAAACAATACATTTAAAATGTCTCAGCTCACTGCCAGAGAAAGTTCCTGGAAGATAAACCACCACAATGGGCACAGATGTAAAAAAGAGAGGCATTAATTTCAGGCCTACACAAAGGTGAAAAGGTTTGGAATTAGCACACCAGACAAAACACCACTGTGCAAACGGTGAGAAAAGCACAGGCAGCAACAAAAGGAAGTTGCCAGGCCTGATGAAGCAGATCCAGGTAACTTATCCAGACAAAAATTCCAGCCATGGCAAACTGTGAGAAAAGGAAGCAACTGCTTACACACACGCCATCCCAAGTTATGGGAAGGGCACATATACCTTGTGGATATCCAGGATTGGACTGTAAAAGAGCAGTACCTGACTTGGGCACCCACACCACTGAGCAGACCAGGGTAAAGAAAGGCCAGCAGGAAGCTGCAGGAACCCCTGTGGTGGTGATATCTTTGCTTCATATCTCCCTCTTACACATTCTCTTTCTCTTCTTCCCCATTCTCTTCCTATCTGTCTCTACCTCATATTTATTTTATATATTTTTATTTTATTTATTTTATGTTTTATGTATAAAATCCATATATATATAAATCCATACTAATGGCTTAATTTGCATCTTAATTTGGGCAGAGGCATCCTTTAATACTTGGACCCTAACATTATTTCAGTGTATCGCATTATTTTGATGTCAAAAGTGGGATCAGAACAATGGCAATACCCAGACCTCTCCTCACACTTCTCCCCATTATCTAGAGCCAAATAACTGGGGACACAATAAAGCTCTTTCATTATTAAGTACCATCAACAAATCAGGGTTTGGGAGGCAAGGAAAAAAATATTTATTCAGATTAAATTCACAAAAATTGTACATAGTATAAACTATTTAACCAACACTATTTGATAGAGCCTTAGATATCAAGGTCAGTGATACTATTCACACTATTCACACTTAGTTTGAGCATTCGTTTAGCATATTAATAGTGTAATTGTGGTGCAGAAATATCAAATACAGGTGATTAAGTAGTTACAGCCATACACAAGACCAACATAAAGTCAATGCAAAAATTATGCATTTTTATTCCATCAAGTAAATCAGTTATTTCCACTAGTTTCACACTAAATATTTGCAGTGTGATTTGGAACAGACAGCAGTGGGATTTTAGCTATTTATATTTTGGAATTACATTGCACACACTTCATAAGGCAGCTATTAATCTTCTACAGCTGGGAATCTTCAGTAAGTTAAGAACTATGTGATGGGTATAAATTAATATGATGGCAAATTTTTATTTAGAGGATTTAAAAAAGCCAATTTTGAATTGTAAATTTTATAACTTTCAATGTCTAAGCTTTGGGTGTACTTTAAGTATTGATTTAAAAACAGAAAAACAGGATTCAATTAGTTTTCCCAACCTTTTTGCAAAACTAGTTTTTCCCAAACAATTTTGCTTTCCCAAACACCCATTAAAACCTCCTCATTATTAGATTTAGCAATATCTAATATTTAAAAAGTTATAATAAGCACTTAGATTATTAGAACTTAATTCCAGAAGCCTTAATAATTTTTTTCAGAATTAATGTAATCTGTCTTTCACTTATTTATGACAATGAAACTAAATTAAGTAGCCAACTTATTTTCTATGTTTGAGTCTTTTATTTGCTGGCTCTGTGTCTCACTTTAGGCTGAAAAATGGAATTAGAATGAATAATCAAAGTATTTGGACTTGTGGGTCCAAAATGATATTTTTTTTGCAAGGGCTTTATTTATCTATAAATAAAAAAAAAATAAAACTTAATATTTTCTTTCTAATTATTTTCTATTGTGATCATATGAAACCAGGAGCAGATTTTACAAAGGATTCAGAAATTTATTTTTTTAAAGTCTTAAATAGATGTTTTTCTGCTCATACTAAGAAAGTTGCTATGATACTGTAGTATTAATTCTAAAAGGCTTCTGGATGTTTATTCAGGCAAGATTGTGCCTGAGTATTACCAAGATAAAAGAATTATGAATATGTTAAGAATATGTTAGAGAAAACAGAAGTTTAATATAAAAACCTTATTTACCAGCTATACAGACACATAGATGAATAATCATTTATTTTATTTATGTCATTATTTTGTGCACTGTGCATTGTTACAATGGAATTTACTGGAAAAGCATCCAAGATTTTTAGACACCTTAAGGTATGTGCAAAACTTCATCAATTATTCTTTTGCCAACTAAAATTGATCATACGGTTTGTGATCTCTTAATCACTTTCTGCAGTACACATATATGAACCAGTGTCAGCAACATTTTGTATCTTTAGAAAAACCTTGTTTTTATTTCTTCTTAGCCTGTATGAGCAAAAGAGGAGTTATTCTGTAAACACCAAGGTTCGCCCTTTTGCTTCCATTCTACAATTTTTTATTCTTTGTTTTTTCCGAGGGGTGGGTGTTGGCTGTTTGAGAGGTGGGGGACTACAGTGTGAAACTGTCATTAAGCTCTGCTAACTGAGCAGAACTTGTACTTGGAATGATCCTGTCTCTTGCGATATTCTCTTTAAAATATCAGCCGAATCACTGAATTTTCAGTTCAGTGAACTGCTTATCTTAGCATTTGGACTAACGCCTACTTACTCTGCTCTACAAATTAAATGCATTACTTTCCCTTATCACAATATAAGTGGCTTCTGAATCGCACTCTTGCATATTGACATCAGAGCTGTATCTGTAACATTCTCAGGCATTAGTTTCCATCTTCTTCACTCATCACTGCATTCCTTGCTGGTTCACTCTGCAACAAAATATTTACCATACTCTTAATGTTGGGTGGGTCTTTTTTTTTGTTTTCTTTTCTTTTTTGGGGGGTTTTTTGTTTTGTTTTGTTTTTTTTAATCTTAGCATGTATATCCATTTTGAGTTAGCTGTCTATAGCTAGTAAGTCCCCATTAGTACCAGGTTGCATGAGAGATAAGATCTTCCAGCTCAGGATTTTTTTTTCCTAATGGTCATCATTTGGCCAGTCAACTTAAAACTTATGGTTAGATCCAGATCATATATTCTGAACATGTATGTTGACAAGATATCTTGGTCTGTTTCCTCCAGAGCTCCAAAACTAAAAACTTCCTTCATGCAACACAAAATTGTCATTTTATCAGTTTTGATTATCATCAGTATAACTTCAAACGTTCTATGTTCTCTTTCTCAAAAGTTGTGGGGTTTGGCCAAGTCCCTCAGTTCGCAACTCTAAAGATAACAAATTGCTTCAAACAGTAAATCTTACCTATGTATTTGGTCTGACTTAATTTTTCATCCTAAAATGAACTTCCTTGTTGACGTTCACCTCTAGGATTGCTCTCCTGTTCTCCCAGTGATTTCTCAGTTCTGTAAGTCCCTGATACAGAATAGATATACCAGAAAATACCCTGGTTTCCTGGTGACATTGGTGAAGCAATGAGTGTCCTGAAGTGACTACAATTTCATAACTGATGCTCCAACAAAGATTTAATCTCTGACTGTAAGTTACCTACTACAAAGCTCCCAGCCAAGTTTTGATTGGACTGATTGGAATAATTTCTCCCCCAGGCTTCATATATTCTTGTGCATCAGATTACCATTCCTAAATTACTGGCAATTAAAGATTGTGTGCTGGTTGCTCAGACATTCAAATTCCCAGCCTGGCACATTAATCTCCTATGTCACTGGTTTTACTTTAAATAAAAATTGCAGTCCACCAGCTGGGAGTAGCTGGAATGTACTTGTTTCTAACAACCTTGGTTTCATTTGGAGAGTGACTGCTTCCATAAGCATGCAGAGACAGGACAAAGGGAACTGGTTTTAAACTGAAAGACTTTAGAATAGATATTAGGTAGAATAGCTATTAGGTAGATACTAGAATAGATATTAGGTAGAAATTCTTTACTGTGAGAGGGATTGAGGCACTGAAACAGGCTGCCCAGAAACTTGTGGGTGCTTCATCCCTGAAAAGTTTAAGGCCAGGTAGGATGGGCTCCAGCAACCTAGTGTAGTGGAAAGTGTCCTTGGCCTCAGCAGGGGACATGGAGATAAATTATCTTTAAGATCCAAATCAAACCATTCTATGATTCCAGGACTCTATGATTTGGACAACTTCTGAAGGAAAACACGGAAGAAGAGATGGAGGTAATGGGCTTTTTTAATTGCATAAAGAATGAGTTTGTCTAGAGTTATTTGCCACTTTCTAGAGAAAATATATAGACCTTGCTTTAATTACTTTTGTGAGGCTTTCAGCTAACTTAGTCTTATTTTACGTTTTCTGGGACATATTTGATTTTTCCATCCTCCATTTTCTTTTTTAATTTCATTTTTCTTTAGCAAGGTACAAGCATATGCATTGTCTCCATGGAAACTAAATCTTAGGATTGCCATCAGTACTGTCTTTTTTGGCTACTTGGTTACCCAAACACTGGGGCTGTGTGGGGTCAAACAGTCCCTATGCAAACAAGTTCATTTACAAAGGAAAAAATAAATCTCTTTCAGGCTGCACTTGGTCCACCATTTTTCTTCTCTAGCTTTCTCTGTCTTGCAGTCTTGTTGAGTCTTGTGGGTTTTTTTCTTCTTTTCTTCTGTCCTTTTTTTTTTTTCTTGTGCCCTGCAAATAAATGCTCAAAGACAATTTCCTCCCCTAAGTGCCTGCCTATGTGTTTATTCTGGGAAGTGATACCAACCTGGGGTTGAGGGCAAGGCTTCCATTGTTTCAGTTAACTAGTTCTATAGAAGGTTTTACAGCTTCTATCAAATCAGGAAATAATTATTATCAAATAGTCTATGAAATCAGAAAAAAATATGGGCCAGATTCAGTGACACTGAATCTGGCCCATAATATTTTCACTAGTCATGCAATCATACTGATTTCTAAGCCAGTTTGCATGATGACATTGCAAATGTTAAACAAAGTAAGTTTTCTTTTATCTGCCAAGAAATTAATATCTTTCTCCTGACACATCTACTACAAGAAAAGCTCCTGAGTTTATGCCAGAGTAATAAAATCTTCAGTGAATGGAAACTTAAAAATAATCCTATTCTAGTAGAGCTAAACAACTTTCTTTGCAGTAATGTACTTAAAATATCAGACAAGAAAAATGTGAGAAGTCTCTACAGCTTTTCTCTAGACACAGCTAGATGATCACTCTGACAGATTCCATTCTTTTGGTGCTTGGTTTTCTGTTACTGAAGTTTGTAATATCTTATTAAAATTCTCTTAGAGTGTAGAGATGTTTCAAGGAGCTTATTTCTTTCCACTAATATCTAGCTTCCTGATTATCAGTTCATTTATGCTTTCCAAGGAATCATTTATTTTTTTGAGACAGTGTAATTTTTGTGCAAGCCTGACCGTTATCTCATTTGCTTGCAAAGTGACAATTAATTCCTGATATATAGCCTCTAGTGTACAGCCCGTGTCAGCTGCACTATGAAATACTCACTCACTCATCTTGAAATCTGTAGGAAAACATACCAAAACTTGCATAAGGTTCAGGGGGGGATTGTTTGGTTTAGGTTTTTTCCTATAGAAATGAAATTAATGTTGACACATGTACACATATTATCTGCTCCAAGGCCGCTTTTATTAATTGGATTTAAAACTATACTACTCTGCATTGGATCCTCTAGTTATTTAATTTTCTTTTGAAATTTTCCAAAAGACTGACATTTTAGACATAAAGTCCCTCTGTGCACTTCCTTTAGATGCTTGCTATAAAAAACTAGCTAGTGTCTAGTGAGAACATGTATTGAAGTCACAAAATTACTTTCAAGTAAAAAATTAGACTGAGAATCTTTAAAAATGTGTAGGAAACTTTCTCCAACCACTTAATCACTGATTAACCAAACTATTTGGAATGGACATTTCCATGAGAGGTTAACAAGGCTCTTGACTTGACATGTGTGAAAACCTTGTTCAGAGAAATCTGGGATCTAAGAGAAAGTCAGCTAACACATTAGATGTCTTTAAATGGATGGTCTGACTGATAAACTTTTATGGACTGAAGTGATGTGAAGGGTAAAAAATAATTTTTAACTGAGGAATGATATTGAGGCAGCAGATGGAGAGAGCTTGAAGAAACTGTAGCATAGTATGTAGGGTAAAAATATGTGAAGAGAAGTGGAACACAGGTTTCAATTAAATTTACACATTTGGATCTCTGGGGATAGTCCAGATTTGAAAAGACAAAGGAAAGGACATAACAGCATTCTGCAAGCTGGAACAGAACTTTCCAATCCTCATACCTGCCTTAGCTTTTCTTCTAATGTTTACACAAGATTTAATTTATTTTGCCTCTTTAAGTTAGAGCAAAGCACCCGGCTAAGTATATATAGTCTTTAAAATATTTTTTCATTAAGGTAAATAAAGTCTTCATAGCACTAGTATAAGGGGTTCCATTCCATTCCTGCTGAAGTAGCAGTAAATTTCAAAGTGTTTTTAATTAATGCTGTCTACATTAATGAATGTTTAACCAATGTAATATATCTATCCCCTTATCTGCAATAATGAACTCCAGCAGCAAAAAGACAAGAAAGAAAAACTATACAGTGTTAAAAGATAAGACAAAAATAACCCCAGAGCTAACATATATTATTTATCAGTCACAGGCTGCAATCTAAAGCTTAGATGAAGAAAAAGAAAATTTTGATTTGGTATTTCTGAGCTTAGCAGGGTTACCACAACACCCTCACTAGATTACAACTGCAAATATTTACTTGATTCTTTGTCCAATATTTTTTCTTTAAATCTCCTAACTATCTCCATTTTCTACAAAGTTACACTCTCATGGAAAGTACTTGGAACTATACTTGAAGTTTACAAATCTAAAAATGTCAGAACATGAAAATACCCAGGTTTATCAAACATTTGGCAGAGCAAGTTTATCTATAAGATCTATGAGGCAAGTGCATGAGGACATTGTATGAGGACAATCTTCAAAAAGGGCAAGAAGGGCCTGGTAACTATGTGCCAGTCAGCCTCATCTCTATCTACATGGATAAAGGAGGAACAGGAAGAGTCAGCATGCATTCACTACAGATAAATCGTGCTTGACCAACTTAATTGTCTTCTAGGATGATAAAACTATCTGGATGGATGTGGAAAGAGTAGTGAGTATTGTCTATCTTGACTTTAGCAAGGTTTTCAACACTTTCTCTCACAATATCCTCACTGATGAACTGAGGAAGTGTGGACAGAATGGGAAGTAGACAATGAGGTGGAGTGAGGTGGACTGGCTGAATGGCAGACCACCCTGAATGGCAGACCACCCTCCCACCAGAGGGTCATAATCAGTGGCACAGGATCTAGTTGGAGGCCAGTCAAAAATGGCGTCCCTCAAGGGTCCAGTATTGCTTAACTTATCAATCAATCACTTGGAGGGACAGAGGCCTCTTCAGCAAGTTCACTGAGGACACAAACCTGTGAGGAGTAGCTGATACCCCAGAGGGCTGTGCAGCCCTTCAGAAGGACCCAACAGTCAGCAGAGATGGGCAGAGGAGAACCATCTGAAATTCAACAAAGACTACAAATGTAGAGTCCTACACCTGGGAAAGAATAACCCCATGCACCACCACAGGCTGGGGGCTGACCTGCTGGACAGCAGTTCTGCAGAGAAGGACCTGGACGTCCTGGTGAACAACAAGCTGTCCACGAGCCAGCAGTGTGACTTTGTGGCCAAGAAGGACAACGATGTCCTGGGGTCCATTAGGAAAAGCTTTGCCACTAGATCAAGGGACTACTAAACCCTAGTGAGGCCACATATGAAGTACCATGTCCAGTTCTGGTTTCCTTGGTAGAAAAGAAACCTGGAGATCCTGGAAGAGGTCCAATGGATGTCAATGGAGACGGTTGCAATGGGCAATGGACTGGAGCATCTCTTTTACAAGAAAGAGCTGAGGGAGTTGGGCCTGTTTAGCCTCGAGAAGAGAAGTCTGAGAGGAACCTCATCAATATCTATAAGTATCTGAAGGGAGGGTGTCAGGATGGTATTTCCAGGCTCTGCTTGGTGGTGCTGAGCAATATGACAAGAGGCAATGGGTGGAAACTGATGCACAGGAAGTTCCACCTGAATATGAAGAAAAACTTCTTTACTGTGTGGGTGACCATACATTGGAACAGACTGACCAGAGAGATTGCGTCCAGACTGTTCTTGAATGTCTTCAGTGGGGGAGACTCCAAAATCCTGTGACATGTGCTCTAGGATGACGCTGCTTGAGCAGTGAGGTTGGACCAGATGACCCACTGTGGTGCCTTCCAACCTTACCCATTCTGTGATTCTGTGCCATAAAAAAATTTAAATATATACAGACATAGTTGCTATCATGAAATGACATATATATGTATATGTATATATGAATAATCTGCATGTAAGTAGGAAATTTCTTATTCTCTAGATACATGCACACAGAGTAACGCTATTCCTTTCTTGCTTTTCTTGCCTCTCTTTTCAGCCCTCCTTTGTTTGTTTCTTTTCTTTCTTTTTTTATTTCTGGGGCATGTATTGTCTTCCCTTTTTTCCAATGTTTTATCTTCTTGCTTGTCTTCTCCATTAAATTTTTACTAGTATATATCTCATATTTCAGTTTTTTCCGCCTAGAGCAGTGTTGCATTTTGCCACAATTTTCATCTGCCTTTCAGTGAATATTTTCTGCTTCTACTCATCTTTACTCTTTTCCAGAAACTTTGCTTTTTTTTTTTTTTTTCCTCCTCCATTCAGCTATTTAGTTATTACTATTCAGATATCCATTTGTAATCTTTATCTTTAGGTCACACTCTAACTGTGTAGCTGTAAACTGCATGCAGCACACACACATAAGTATCATATTATAGTTTTAGGATGCGTTTCTATGCAAAGCTTAAGTTATATTTTAATTCATTTAAATATGACAGCAATAGATGTGAATAGGCAGAAAAAAAGGTCTTCTTCAGCATATTTGGGAGATGTAGTGAGTGGGATCTATTACTTTAATAAATGATGTATTTCATTCAGTTTTCAGCTTGTTTTGAAAAGCCCCATTGCCATTCTGTTCATACTCTGCCCAATGTAGCACTTCCTGTTGATCTTAAAGACAGTCAATAAGAGCTACTGCAGGATTACACAGACCTTCTCTGTCTTTTGTTTTCTGCATAGATATCAATTTGTTAAATAATCTGAATCTTTGATGACTTACAAAACAGTTCAGCTAATGGTCCATGCTTTAATGCATCTTATCAGCAGCAAACATCTGCCTAAAACTGGCTGTGCTTTCATGACTGTCAGGCTCTAGGGGAAATGTGAAGATAGATGTCATTTTGCTGATCAGGTTTAAAACAAGGACTGAAAGATAAAAGATTCCTGGTTCTAAGCAGCAACTCCATGTAAATAATTTATAGTCCAAAAATAATATGCTATTCAACACTTAGAGGAAGGAATCTTCTTCTGTGTCTCTGTTATAATAATTCCTTTAGAATTCTTCCAATTAATATTCAAAGATTACCAACTTCCTATCTATAAATGAGTTGCTTATTAATAATACATAAGCTGTTCTCCTTTCTTTTGATGAGGCAGAGCACAACATGCTGCAAAGGGTATTGACAGGAAAATACATGCTTTGGAACTGTTGTGAAGCTATTTACCATTCATGAAGTAACTTACTAATAATAGTTGCCTGCTTATGAAAACTCAAATGTCAAGATTTTAACAGGGCACTGAGATCAAAAAGGATTAGTAATGAATGACCTAGAACTGAATTCTTTCTTATAAAACCGCATAGAGCAAAGTGTTCAATTTGATTTGCACATACATGTGCAACACATGCAACAATTTTTGTTTGCTGGAAAAATCAGCGGAGAAATATGACAAGCAAAAAAACTGTTTGTAAATACCTTATTTACTGGCTATAGATATCAATAAATGACAACATAAATAAAGGGATCTTTACATCAGTGTGCCTTTGAGGAAACAGAGAAACTATTCATAAAATCAAAGAATCAAATATGCAGAGTTGGAAGGGACCCATCAGGATTGTTGAGTCCAACTCCTGGCACTGCACAGGACACCCCAAGAGTCACACCATGTGCCTGAAAATGTTGTCCAAGCAATGCCTTAACTCACTGGACAAAAGCTAAGTAAAGGTTGCCTTCCACACCCAACATCAATTTATCTAAAGCATGTACAAATCAAACACAATAACTGTAGAGCAGTGATGTACTGAATGAAACTTCATAACTACATGCCGATCATTTTGACATGTTCAGCTGTTTAATATCATGCCTGACTGCTCCTTTATGGCTTATGATTTTCTTTTGTTAAATATGACAAGTCTAAATAAATTTGAACCCAAGTGAATTAAAACACTGATTTATTTACTTTGGCTAAAATCCCATATGAACAAACTGAATTCATGGTTTTGCTATTGCTAATTCAATGATAGAAATTTACAGCCATCTAAGAATTCATCTAATTGCTGCATATTCTGTAATTCCACTGCAGAAGCATGTGTATAGATCCTTTAAGACAAAAGACCGTCAGACACTATTCCTCACAGGAGGGACCAACGCCATTATCCAAGACAAATTTTTTCTTTTTTTTTTTCTTTTTTTTTTTTTTAATAAGTAGAGAAGGCAAGACTTTGCTGGCTCTTAAAATAAATTTGAAACTGGTATATATATGGTAAATGTGGCATTGTATTGATCAAATAAACTAGTATGTTATAAACACTAGAATAATGTTTCCTAAAGGACAAAAATGGATTGCACACAAATGAGCAGTCTGCTCAGGCAGCATCACTAAGCCATACCAAGATCTAGTTAGTATTGTAAAAACTAAAGTTAATCAGCACAGCATTGGGATGGGAAGGAAAATATACGTGACAGCATTTTGTCTACTTTATAAAATAAATCTCAGTGATTAGTTTATTTTTCTTAGGAGATAACTGGTTTATTTTTCTTAGGACAATCTCTTCTATGGTCCTGCCTTTAAAAAGAACTAGAGTTGAAACAAATTTAATACAGTACATCTCTATTTTTCCTTAGATTAAAAGTTTTCCAGAGCAATAGGCTGGCACACAAATAGGAAAGAAACACTGTTCTCAAACGCGGTCCTGATTTTGCACAATTTTTCTTACATCTGTGACATACATGCTTATCTCTTTATGATTTCATCATATCACTTTCTATATTTCCTCGACGTGTTGGAAAATGCTGACTGAAAAAATGTAGCTGTCAAAATAAACAAGCAACTGTGAAAGACAAAAGAACTAGAGGTACAAGAAAATTAGGAGGTAGAATTTGTGTGAAAAAAATGAGAAAGCCTTCTTTCTTGAGAGGCAATTACTATTAAGTTTTCAAAGCTACATCAATTATTGTGCTAAGACAGTACACAAAAAAAGCAAAAAAACCCCACCAAACCACTGCCCCATCTCCAAAATAGATGCAAAAAGGAAAAAAAAAATTATAAATAATTCATGTTTCAATTTACCAAAAAAGAACTAAGTTGCAATTTATATGGAAAATCAGTTTCTTGTTTTTCTTCTAAGAATTTGTCATGGCAAAGAAAAGGATAGCAATAATGTCACTGAAGTCTCTATTTCCTGTTAATTTGTGCCTCTTAGAAACCAAAAGGCCAATTGGAATCTGATAAGAGCAAATTGCAATGAAATTGATAGGAAGTCTTCTAGGAAGGTCGGAAGGATCTTATTGTTTGAATATGAAAGATAGTTTTCCAAAATAAGCATGACTAACTGCACTAAATTCTATGCTTTCTATTTAAAAACACAACTTAAAAGATCTTAAAAATGTGAGTCAAGTATTGCCTGAGTTTCTGCTGCCTTGAATATGAATGTGAGTGTGAACATAGAAACATACAGTTTCCATTCAGTGGAATAAATTTCACTGAAATACCTTCTTGATAGGGAAGAGAAGCTGCCATCCTCACTGGAGTAATACCAGTAGGGACATACAGTTGCAAATCTAGAAGCTTAATTTCTGAACACCTGTAGCAGAAGCAGCAGCCATGACCAAATTCTGTATAGCAGAAGAACCATGTTGATGCATGCTAAGGAGGAAGCAGAGGATGACAGGACTAATAAATCCATTCCTGAAGAGCTTAAATTCAGTTTCTGCAAGAGTCTTCTCCTTTGGTCACAAGAATTTACCTCTCTTGCCCTGCAAGCAAATCTATCAGAATAAGACTGCTTACTCATAGTTGCCCTTCCCCACCCTCTTGCAATAAAAGAAGATAGTAGGGGTTTTTTTTAACTCAATATAATCCTATGATATTGATATTTTAATGGATAATATAATATTTCTGAATATAATATTTCTGAATATAATATAATATAATATTTCTGAATATAATATAATATTTCCAAATAGAATATAATATAATATTTCTGAATATAATATAAGCAAGGATGTTGGATATATTTATTTGAAAACAAAAAACGTGGGTTTAGCATGCTGGAAGGAACTTCACTGTCAAAGATCTCAGCTTGTTTGAAAGGTGTTATCTGATTCATAAGATGGTTCAGATACACATAAAGCTCTGCATATAAAAACAAGAAGCCTCTAAGTCTGTACAACTGCACAAAATGATTTCTGAAGTTTTGGCCAGGTTATTTTATCACAGTAGGGTGGTCAGACATAATTAACCTCCGGTAAGAGAATTGCAAGATTTTCCCAGGGAATGAGGCAAAGATGAGCCTGTAGTTCCTTGGGCTGACTTTCAGGCTTCTCTTTCTTTCCAGTCACCATGTACTTTCCCAGATTTCCATGATGTTCCAAAGATGACAGAGAGCAGCCTTGCAAGGACATCAGCCAACTTTCTCAATTCTCTTGTTGCTGTCCCGAAGTCTGTACACTGCTTCTGTCCTTCCTTACTTCATTCAGGGTACTGAACTCCCTGATTTTATAGTGATTGCAGCCAAAGCTACTGCCAACTGACATATCCCTAGGAAGTTCCTGTTCCTGAATATCTGTTCTGTCTGAGAGCCTTCATGTACAGAAGCAATGAAAACACTTTAACAAAATTAAGAGCAATTCAGCTGTTGAAGTCAATGAAATTGGAAAATGCGGACAGAGCTGAAAATTAAAAAAAAAAGCACAAAAAATATACAGGGTAAAACCCTAAGATTTTACCAACTGTAGCAGTTTTTGATAAATCTCTAGGTTAAGTAAATGGGAACTCTTATTTTGGTAATATATTGCGTCTTAAAAATAAATTCAGTTTTCATTGATTTTGAAAGTAACACTTGCAAGTATGAAGGTAATAGCTTTTTGATTGATTCAGTCAGAATGATTTAGGCTTTGTGAATAAAGGGGAAATTAATCAGTAAGGGTTGATTTAGGGCCTCTTTCATAATATGGATTTCCATTTTTGTGTGTCATTGTTCTGTTGTTAAAAACCTGATGGACTGTTTGCACCGTGGTGAATGATTAAATGTCTGTAACTAGGAGTGACTGAGAAGTGAGGCTATCTTTAAAGAATTAAAGCCTTCCTGAAATTAAATTCAACAATCAAATCTAATGTAAGAAAGTCTGCAGGAACCTATAAAGTAAACAAGCAGAAATGAAAACATTTTCCATTTCAGACAGAGCAGCTCAGAAAGGAGAACTATTGCAGAAATTAACTTTCAGCAAGTGAAAAAATTGGTTAGGAGGCAATTAAGAAATTAATTGAGGCATTTGTGACAGGCACTCAGCATGTTAAACACTTCCACTGTACACAGAACTAGTTTGACAAGAATCACCACATAAAGTTGTTCCCTACTGGACTTTGAGTTTCCTTTTTTTTTCCCATGTAGATAAATGCTACCTCAGCAAGGGCCAAAACAATATTAGACTTGCTAAGGAAAGCTGTGATTGAAATGGATGTTACTAGATAGTGAGCTGAACAAGTAGTTTTTTGGCCTTTTCTCTATTAAAAATAATTATTCAGGAAATGTTGGATTACAGGAGTAGATACCAGTTTTGTGCCAAAATTTCTGTAAACTAATCTACTTTCATGCCATTGGACTAGAACTATTACAAGACAGAACCACAAATAAAATTCCAAACAATGCTTGTTTCTTTTCCCTCATAGACAAGACTAAAGAGGTCCCTGTTATCTGCTACCTTCAAGCAGAGGACATTCCCACCATAGTTATTTTTCTCTAGCCACAAAACCAGACAAGGTTATAGGATATTTCAGTGATTATGCATAAAGATGCTTTCTGTATGTGCATGTGTAAGTGTATATACTTATATAACTTGCTAAAAGGAAGAAAGAAATTTATAAAACCTATGTAGAAACAGACATTAAGTAGATTATTTTTAATGCTTGCATATATCATCATGTATTTCTCCTCATTATTATCTATAACTCAACTAGTTTAAATAAAAAACAAAGTAGCAATCATGGAATAGGTTTGTATCATAAGACCTTGTTAATAATAGCATGTGTAATGACTCATGAGCTTACAGCTTACAAACTGATATTTCATCTGTTTCCTCAAACTGACTTAACTGATTATGATCAGTTAGTCCCTTTTAGAAATTATTCTTTTTAAAGACAACATAGTTTAAAAAAACCTAGTAAAATATTACTCCAAAAGCTTGAGTAGTGATACTATGCCATCAGAGCATTTGAACAGAAAACTGATCCTGGCAAACAACCGACATATACTCAGAAAACATGTACATGCATACTTTCATAAGTCCAGAAACAGCATTAAGTTAGATGCATGAATATAATTATTCAGTTGTTTGAGATGAGTGCAACAAGTGTATTCTTTCCTTTTCCAGATTGCTGTATGGTTACTACCAGTTTTCTCTACTATATTCTGTTAATAAGGCCATGATTAGGCATGGGAGGAAGCCAGCTGTTTATGTTGATTGCTGTGCTCCACGTAGATATATAGATAATGGTACAGTCTAGTGAAACAAAATCAATATGCAGTCAGATTCATAAGCAAGCACAAACAATGGCATGAGACTTTTCTAGACAACTCTTCCCTGCTTCCAGGGTTTCAAAGAGGAAAAAGTCATAAATACCAAGCACCTCACTGTATTACCATAAGAAGACTACAGAATAAAGCAAAGAGAACCCTGTGCAGTTCTTCACATCCTGGAAGTACATGTTCCTGCAGACAATCACACATGCAAAAATGAAAATTGTTCTGTTTTCCCTTGAACATGGCAGATAAATGCCAAATTTACCATCATTTCTATCTGGCACCATGGGTGGCCTGTTTAGAGCAGTTTTGATTTAAAACAACAGAATCATTTCCAGATGCTTATAAAAGAAGAGATATAAGAGTAAAGAGTTTACTTTTTAAAAGCTTCATTATATCTGAGTTTTACAAGGCAGCACTAAAGACACTACTGTTACAAAACAGTGTGACTAATGGTAGAAAATTCTTTTTTTTCTAAATGCACTGGAATACAGAGGTATCACCAACAATAAAATTATTGCAACTTCTTTCCCAAAAACCCCAAGAACTCCATGAAGATTATAGTTTGCTTTATTCTACACTGCCAGTGTATTTTATACACTGACTTTTTCCCGTCAGCTAAACTGGCTGGAAAACGTGTAGGCCGCAT